>NC_137046.1:20266285-20273785 GCF_032717465.1 Coenobita brevimanus
GACCGTTCCAGCACACATTGGTCATCAATAGTGACTTGTTTTCTGCCCCTTTTGACCATGTAAAAGTCTGGATCGCAGAGGTGACAGTACAACTCGTACACTGATGATTCCACCCTTCACCTTTCCATTCAGTTCCCTCAACAACCATCTCAACATTTACTTCAACAAACGAGGGATGAGGCTTTGGCACACCTAATGTCTGACTTGGTTCGTATCTCTGACTGGGGTAAAAATAATCTTGTTTTTAACCCTTTAACCGCTGGTGTCATCCCAGAATGACATTGCAAAAACTGGACCAAAAAGCGGGTGTCATTCTCGAATGTTTCTGAATATTTTGAATACCCCGCGTTTTTTCCGTGCGCCAATTGTTTCAAGGGAGAGTAGCTATTAAGTTCTTTCACTCCAGCCGACCTCCACCTCCCTCCTCCCACCCCCCAGGCCCTCACCTCCCACCCCCCGGGCCCCCACCCCACCCCTGACCAACAACGCATCAGTATCTGTCCAGCTGTGAGAGTGACAACATCGCTGATGTGGCAGTGAAGTGCGGGCAATTACAGTGCCTTTTACCTGCCTCAGTGAACACAGAGTGGGTGTTTATCGTAGGTACAGTGTTCATATATGTTTACAGTATTATTATCAGAATGAGGTTGGCATTTGGTAATGGTGTGCGAGCGAAAAATAGTGATTTTAGATCGCTCACTTCTAACGGCACTGCCCATCCAGTGGTAGTCAACGAAATCATGAAACCTACATCATTGCAAAGCCAAAGGTTAGTACTTTCTAATGGTACCTTATTTTTCGCTCTAGATTTATTCTGTGCAGAGTTATAAAGGTTTAAAGTTTGTTTACATTTTGGCTGGAACCCCCGCGGGAGAGGCCAGTCGGGGCAAAACAATGCCTGCGGTTAAAGGGTTAATGCATCAAAAACTCAGTTTTTACACCTATCGACCCATCAAAATCTGCCACAGGAGTACCCACTAATGTTTAATAATATCCAGCTCAATCCTGCATCATCCTTGAACATGCTTGGGGTTTCATTCACTCTTGGAAAGATCATATCACATCTCTTGTAAAATCTGCTTCCAAGAGATTAGGTGTGCTAAGCCGACTCCGTGCCTTCTTTACTCCTGCACAGTTGTCGACTTTGTACATGGGTTTTTATTTGCCCCTGTTTAGAGTACAACTCTCATGTATGGGGAGGCTCCCCACATACAGCTCTTCTCAATATGGTGGAGAAAATACTATTCGTCTCATCAACCCTCCTTCTCTTACTGGCTTCCTTCAACCTTTGTCTCTTCGCCGCACTGTTGCCTCTTTATCTCGTTTCTATCACTACTTCAATGGTCACTACTGCTCTGAACTGTGTTCTTGCATCCCTCCACCTCTATGACGGGCGCGTAGCACCCGTCTAGCAACAAACTCTCATCTCTTCGTTTGATTCACGACGATAGTCGAACAAAATAAATCACTACCGACCCCCGTGTGTCTCACATGAATGAACGCACCACTATTTGGATGCCCGTGTTGTTATACTTTGGTTATAAATATATCTTCCAGGTGTATGGCACGTTAATCATTATCAATATAATACGTTTACTTGCATGCAATTGACTGGAGACCAGTAGAACTGCACATTGACAAATTATCGCTGAGTTTGTTTCGTGCGAACAGCCGACTGAATCTCGGTCAAGTTCATAGCGACCACTGTTACCAGATAAAACACCAACATGTTGGTGGACTAGGTGGCCTCGAGTCATCTGCTCGCAACTGTACCACAAGTTGAAGACGTCCCTCTGAGGCACCTCTAGAGAATGTAAACTAACTATTGACCTAAATTATGCCTGAATAAAACTCGGTCTTCTGTAGATTCAATTGGGAGATTTCGTTTACTCTAGAAATTAGATTAGCTTTCGTTAATCCTTTTGCCACTTGAAGATCTTTAATACCCTAAAAAAAATCGTATGGTAGCTGAGTAAATATGAAAAATTGCCAAGACATTGAGGTGTACGGGAAAAAGCTAGAAATATTTCATATGTCAAACTACAATAGAAGTGTGAATTGTCTGATTCACTTAGCAGGCTTTCCTGAAAAGTACAACGTATGTATCGGCTAAAGAGTTACGTGAACCTTTTTCACTTATCGGATCAACGGCATTGTGTATAGTTCATGACTGTTTTTTTGTTTGTATTGTTCGGTTGTTTTCGAAAGGCAGACATTTAAGCAATTGACAGATTACGTGAGAATTTCATTCTCCCTGCAAACTGTGCTGTTTAGGATGCAGATTGTACTCTACCTGAAACTGAGAGTGAAGCTAGGAAGAAGACAAAATGATTACTACGAATGGTGAGGGAAAGACGTGTTAGAAGACAAGTGAGCAGACCGGCAGATATGAAATGATCATAAAATCACACTTGATAATAGTATCACACTGACTTATGAATTAGATAGACCTGCCGTATATTATGAATGGAAGATGGGTAATAGCGTTGAGATGGTGAGTTGTGATGCCTTGGGGTGCGTGGGACTGCTGAGACTTTCGAGAAGGAGAGTCAAACATATGTCCAAAATCAAGCACTTACTAGTTAGGAAATGAACACAAGCACAAAAACAAATATACGAACTAAAAATCAAACAAAAACACAAACACAAACACAAACACAAACACACAAACACACAAACACACAAACACACACACACACACACACACACACACACACACACACACACACACACACACACACACACACACACACACACAGAACCTAATTGGTACGGGTGCATCATTTACTGACAATTATTTAATACACATTAACTCACGTGTGACAGGTATCCCCATGGTAGAGCACACCAACAAACCGTTCTAAATCCATCCGTCAACTAACGACAATACGAGCTCGCCTTATATAGGAAAACTCAGGTAAGACAGAAGCTTAACTCAGGGACGGAAGTAACGCAACTAAATGAAGCACGAATGACACAGTCACCGAGTGTGCAGTGAGGTTGGATGGTGAGGATATGGAGAATATGAGTGCATTCAAGTATTGGGTAGTGTGATGAGTAAGGATGGAACTTTGGGGGATGAAGTACGTGAAAAGGTACAGAAGGGAAGGAAGGTTGTTGGTACACTGAAAGCAGTGATGAGAAATAGGGGTAGCAAGTTAAGAAGTAACCGCATGATGGTATTGTGATCCCTACCCTGACGTATGGAAGCGAGGCGTGGACCTTGCAAGAGGGGAACAAGTCAAGACTGAGAGCAGTGGAAATAAGTTACTTGTGGAGTGACGTGGAGGGACAGGTTGACGAATGAAGAAGTGAAGGAACGTTGTGGGGTAGATGTGGATGTGGTTGAGAAGATTAGAAATACACTGAGGTGGTTTGGATATGTGGAGAGAATGGAAAATGAAAGTCTGACTAAGAGGGTGTATGTAGATGAGGTGGAGGGAGGGAGAGGAGGGGAAAGACCGAGGATAGAGGTGAAGGATGGAGTTGAGAGGTATATAGAGGAGGGGGTTTGTTGGGGTGAGGGATGGCTAATGGCGAGTGTCAGAGTGACTTGGAGGCGTTTTGCCTGCGGCCATCCTTTGCTGGATTAGGGCGTCGGTTTATAGATAGATAGATAGATAGTGAACTGTCAGATTCACTTACACACCTTTATTCAAAAGTACAAGGAAAGTCAACGGGTCTGCAAGTTGGGGACGTCACTCTGAGGCATCTCTAGAGAATGTAAACGAATTATGTACCGAAATTATGCGTTAATAAAACCCTGTCTTCCTTAGATTCCATTGAGAGACTTCGTTTACTCTAGAAATTACATTAGCTCGGTAATTCATTGCCACTTGAAGATCTTTAATTCGCACGAAGGAACAATAATCGTATGGTAGCTGAGTAAATATGAAAAAACGGCAAAACATTGAGGCGTCCGGAATTGAAAGCAAGAAATCTTTAATATGTCCAACTATAATGGAAGTGTGAACTGTCTGATTCACTTAGCAAGCTTTGCTGAAAAGTACAACTTATGTATCGGCTGATAGTTAGGTGAACCTTTTTGACTTACCGGATCAAATGCATTGTGTATATTTCTTGACTCTTTACTTTGTATTTTTCGGTTGTTTCGTAAGGCTTAGATTTAAATCAATTGACAGTTTACCTAAGAATTGGATTCTCTCATCAAATTGTGCTGTAATAGATGCAGACTCTACTGTACCTGAAACTGAGGATGAAGCTATGAAGAAAACAAAATGAAATCTACGAATGGTGAGGGAAAGACGTGTGGGAAGAGAAGTGAGCAGACTGGCAGGTATGAAATGATCATAAAATCGCACTTGCTCGAACTATCACACTGACTCATGAATAAGGTAGACCACGTATATTCAATATGGACGATGTGTAATAGCGTTAAGTGGTGACTTGTGATAACATGGGGTGAGTGAGACTGCTGATATTGTCTGGAAGGACAGTCAAATATGTCCCAAGGCGAGCACTTACTCGTTAGTGAACAAAAAGAAACACAAAAACACACATGCAAACAAAAATTCAAACACACATTCAGACAATAACACGAACACATACACACACACACACACACACACAAGGAACCTGATTCTGATTCTTCAAAACATTAACTCATTATGACAGACATCTTACTATATTCACAAAATGCAGTGCAGAGCACACCAACAAATCGGTCTAAATCCATCCGTCAACTAACGACAGTACCGGCCCGCTTATATAGGCAAACGCAGATAAGAAAGAAGCTCAACTCAGGGACAGAAGAAACGAGACTAAAAGGAAGCACGAATGACACAACAGACTCTCACAAGGGCAAGACAACGAGAGGATTCAGGGAAGGTTGCTAGAAAAGTCGTCGTAGTCGTCGTAGTGGTTAATGTTTTGGAGTCCCACACTATTCTGAAGTGAGGAACAGCAGGATTACATGCTTAGTTTCCCTTTAAAACCAGTTCACCTTTCTTCTCTCGGGGGTCTGATGTGGCTGAAGGACCTTCATATGACCAAAACGTTTAGCAATCCGGTTACATCGGTAACACCACATGGAGGCGTTCCTCTGAGGTACAGTTGCAGGCAGATGACTCGATTCCACCTAGTCCACCAACATGTTGGTGTTTTATCTGATAACAGTGGTAGCTATGAACACGAGCGAGATTCAGTCAGTTGTTCAGACGAAACTAACCCAATGATAATTTGTCAATGTGCATTTCTAACTGGTCTCCAATCAATATCATACAAGTAAACGTATTATATTATAATGATTAACGTATCATACACATGGTAGATATGTTTATAACCATAACATTACAACTTTGCCATCCAAATAGTGCTGCGTTCATTCACATGTGAGACACACACGGAAACGAGTAGTGATTTATTTGTTCGACTATTGTCGTGAACGAAGCAACTTTTACAGTTATCAAGAGTTATGCCGTAGGTTATCTGCTTCCCCGAGACCTAACATAATTAAAAAAAAAAAAAAAACATTCATGCCAGTCATCCCCTCGTTAACCTCACTTTCGTCGACCTCTAACTCCAAAGCAGATAGGACAGTTAAAGGTTCAGACCACAGTAGGCGATACAAGGGAGGAGTGGGGTTATATGGAGGATGATGGGTCAGGAAGGGCAGGACGAGGTGGGACGTGTGACTAGGGTGGGGTGAGTGCACGTGGTTTCTGCAGAATTAGATTAGAGATTGTAATAGGTTTGTTTTGACATAGAAAACAAAAGTTTCCTTAATATTCAAGTGAAGTCGAACAATTACTCTCTACAAATGTTTTTAATCATGAACAGATCAACTAGTTTCCACCCAACATACGTCAGGTCACGTAGTGCACGTCACAAACCAAGGTGGTGATGGAGCTGCACGCTCAGGATCCCGTGTGTTTCGCATGAATGAACGCTCAAATATTTGGATGCCAGAGTTGTAATACTATTGTTATAAATATATTTACCACGTGTATGACGCTTTAATCATTATTAGTATAATATGTTTACTTGCATGATATTGATTGGGGCCAGTTGAACGCACATTGACAAATTATCGCTGGGTTTGTTTCTTGAACAATGACTGAATCTCGGTTAAGTACACAGCTACTACTGTTGCCAGATAAAACACAAACATGTTGGAGGACTAGGTGGCCTCGAGTCATCTGCTCGCAACTGTACCTCTCGAGTATGGATATAATATACGTATATAAAAAGCTAACTTTTGTGGATTCCATTGACCTTAGGAGAAACTTATTTTACTGGACAATTTAGATTAGCCTTCATTAATTCTTTGCCACCTGAGGATTATTCCTAGCCTGAATAAAATCGAATCGTAGCTGAGTAACTATGAAAAATAGCTACGATTTGAGGTATAGGGGTAAAAGCTCGAAATAGATACTGTGTCAAATCATCAAGGAAGTGTTGTTGTTTGCTGATGATATAGCATTGTTGAGTGAATATTAATGGGAGTTGCAATGTTTGGTAAATGAATTTGGGACAGTGTGTAGGAGGAGGAAGCTGAAAGTTAATGTAAACAAAATGAAAATTAGGGTGTTTGAGAGGAATGAAGTCACCGAGTGTGCAGTGAGGTTGGATGGGTGAGGATATGGAGAATGTGAGTGCATTCAAGTACTTGGGTAGTGTGATGGTAAGGATGGAACTTTGGGGTTACAGAGAGGGAAGGAGGTTGTTGGTACACTGAAAGCAGTGATGAGGAAATGGGGAGGTGAGTATGGAAGTTAAGAAGTGAACATGATGGAATTGTGATCCTACCCTGACGTATGGAGTATGAGGCGTGGACCTTGCAAGAGGGGAACAAGTCAAAGTGAGAGCAGTGGAAATGAGTTACTTGAGAGGAGCATGTGGAGTAGCGTGGAGGGACAGGTTGACGAATGAAAGTGTAGGAACATTGTGTGGTTTAAATGTGGATGTGGTTGAGAAGATTAGAAATACACTGGGGGTGGTTTGGATAGGTGGAGAGAATGGAGAATGAAAGACTGACCAAGGAAGGGTGTATGTAGGTGTGATGGAGGGAGGGAGCTCGAGGGGAAGACCGAGGATGCGGTGGAGGAATGGATTGGAGTGGTATATGTTGGAGAGGGGGGTGATTTGGGGGGAGGGATGTATAATAGCGGGTGTCAGACTGACTTGGAGGCGTTTTGTTTGTGGCCACCCTTTGCGGGATTAGGGCGTCGGGCTATAGATAGATAGATAGATAGTGCACTGTCAGATTCACACACCTTTATTCAAAAGTACAAGGAAAGTATCAACAGATTACCACAAGTTGGAGACGTCACTCTGAGGCACCTCTAGAGAATGTAAACTAACTATTGACCTAAATTATGCCTGAATAAAACTCGGTCTTCCGTAGATTCAATTGGGAGATTTCGTTTACTCTAGAAATTAATTTAGCTTTCGTTAATTCTTTTTGCCACTTGAAGATCTTTAATATCCTGAAAAAAATCTTATGGTAGCTGTGTAAATATGAAAAATAGCCAAGACATT
>NC_137046.1:20288785-20306285 GCF_032717465.1 Coenobita brevimanus
CGAATGGTAAGGGAAAGACGTGTTAGAAGACAAGTAAGCAGACCGGCAGATATGAAATGATCATAAAATCACACTTGATAATACTATCACACTTACTTATGAATTAGATAGACCTGCCGTATATTATGAATGGAGGATGGGTAATAGCGTTGAGATGCTGAGTTGTGATGCCTTGGGGTGCGTGGGACTGCTGAGACTTTCGGGAAGGAGAGTCAAACATATGTCCAAAATCAAGCACTTACTAATTAGGAAATGAACACAAGCACAAAAAAACATATACTAACTAAAAATCACACACACACAGACACACACACAGACACACACACACACACACACAGACACACACACACACACACACACACACACACACACACACACACACACAGACACACACAGACACACACACACACACACACACAGACACACACACACACACACACACACACACACACACACACACACACACACACACACACACACACACACACACACACACACACACACACACACACACACACACACACACACACACACACACACACACACACACACACACACACACACACACACACACACACACACACACACACGACACACACACACGACACACACACACGACACACACACACCACACACACACACGACACACACACACGACACACACACACGACACACACACACGACACACACACCACACACACACACACACACACACACACACACACACACACACACACACACACACACACACACACACACACACACACACACACACACACACACACACACACACACACACACGACACACACACACACACGACACACGACACACACACGACACACACACACACACGACACACACACACACACACGACACAGACACAGACACGACACACAGACACACACAAGACACACACACGACACACAGACACACACAGACACACACACACGACACACAGACACACACACACGACACACAGACACACACACACACACGACACACAGACACACACACACACACACACACACACACACACACACACACACACACACACACACACACACACACACACACACACACGACACACACACACACACACACACACACACACACACACACACACACACACACACACACACACACACACACACACACACACACACACACACACACACACACACACACACACACACACACACACACACACACACACACACACACACACACACACACACACACACACACACACACACACACACACACACACACACACACACACACACACACACACACACACACACGACACACACACACACACACACACACACACACACACACACACACACACACACACACACACACACACACACACACACACACACACACACACACACACACACACACACACACACACACACACACACACACACACACACACACACACACACACACACACACACACACACACACACACACACACACACACACACACACACACACACACACACACACACACACACGACACACACACACACACACACACACGACACACACACACACACACACACACACACACACACACACACACACACACACACACACACACACACACACACACACACACACACACACACACACACACACACACACACGACACACACACACACACACACACACACACGACACACACACACACACACACACACACACGACACACACACACGACACACACACACACACGACACACACACACACACACACACACACACGACACACACACACACACACACACACACACGACACACACACACACGACACACACACACGACACACACACACACACGACACACACACACACACACACACACACACGACACACACGACACACACACACACACACGACACACACACACACACACACGACACACACACACACACACACACACACGACACACACACACACACACACACACACACACACACACACACACACACACACGACACACACACACACACACACACACACACACACACACACACACACACACACACACACACACGACACACACACACACACACACACACACACACACACACACACACACAGACACACACACACGACACACACACACGACACATACACACACACACACACACACACGACACGACACATACACACACACACGACACGACACATACACACACACACGACACGACACATACACACACACGACACGACACATACACACACACGACACGACACATACACACACACACACGACACGACACATACACACACACACACGACACCACACAAACACACACACACACGCCACCACACAAACACACACACACACGACACGACACATACACACACACACACGACACGACACATACACACACACACACGACACGACACGACACGACACGACACGACACGACACGACACGACACACACACACACACACACACACACACACACACACACACACACACACACACACACACACACACACACACACACACACACACACACACACACACACACACACACACACACACACACACACACACACACACACACACACACACACACACACACACACACACACACACACACACACACACACACAAAACCTAGTATATATGTCATGTCCTGACACTCTGATATAACAAACAGTACCTTACATGTGGAAGATATCGTACAACATTCATAATGTCCACAGAGCAGAACACACCAACAAAAGTCTTTAAATGCAGCTGTTAACTAACGACAATCAAAGCCTTGCTATATACATAAACTTAGAAAGGCAAGAAGTGAAACTCTGTGAAGAGAGAGGTGAAAAAAATGAACGAGAAATAACAGAACACTCTCTCACGAGGTAAAAACAACGAGCAGACACTAAGAAGCATCGAAAAGCCCGTCGTCGTCGTCGTCGTCGCCGTCGCCGTCGCCCTCGTCGTCGTCCTCCTCGTCCTTGTCCTCCTCCTCCTCGTCCTCCTCCTCCTCGTCCTCGTCGTCGTCGTCGTCGTCGTCGTCGACGTCCTCCTCCTACTCCTCCCTTTTCCTCCTCCTCCCTTTTCCTCCTCCTCCACCCTCCTCCTCCACCCTCCTTCTCCTCCACCCTCCTTCTCCTCCACCCTCCTTCTCCTCCACCCTCCTTCTCCTCCACCCTCCTTCTCCTCCACCCTCCTTCTCCTCCACCCTCCTTCTCCTCCACCCTCCTTCTCCTCCACCCTCCTTCTCCTCCACCCTCCTTCTCCTCCACCCTCCTTCTCCTCCACCCTCCTTCTCCTCCACCCTCCTTCTCCTCCACCCTCCTTCTCCTCCACCCTCCTTCTCCTCCACCCTCCTTCTCCTCCACCCTCCTTCTCCTCCACCCTCCTTCTCCTCCACCCTCCTTCTCCTCCACCCTCCCTTCTCCTCCCACCCTCCTTCTCCTCCACCCTCCTTCTCCTCCACCCTCCTTCTCCTCCACCCTCCTTCTCCTCCACCCTCCTTCTCCTCCACCCTCCTTCTCCTCCACCCTCCTTCTCCTCCACCCTCCTCCTCCTCCACCCTCCTTCTCCTCCACCCTCCTCCTCCTCCACCCTCCTCCTCTACCCTCCTCCTCCTCCACCCTCCTCCTCCACCCTCCTCCTCCACCCTCCTCCTCCTCCCTCCTCCTCCTCCTCCTACTCCTCCTCCTCCTCGGCCTCCTCCTCCTCGGCCTCCTCCTCCTCGGCCTCCTCCTCCTAGTTACTGTTTTTCAACCAATGCTATTTGGAACAAACATGCTTCGGGATTACCATCTTAGTCATCATCCTAAAGCAGTTAACCCTCTTATTCCAGGGGGCTAGGTTGTGACTGAATGATGTTTATATTACCAGGACGTCAAGCTGCCAGATTACATGTGTACCACAAGTTGAAGACGTCCCTCTGAGGCACCTCTAGAGAATGTAAACTAACTATTGACCTAAATTATGCCTGAATAAAACTCGGTCTTCCGTAGATTCAATTGGGAGATTTCGTTTACTCTAGAAATTAATTTAGCTTTCGTTAATTCTTTTGCCACTTGAAGATCTTTAATATCCTGAAAAAAATCGTATCGTAGCTGAGTAAATATGAAAAATAGCCAAGACATTGAGGTGTACGGGAATAAGCTAGAAATATTTCATATGTCAAACTATAATAGAAGTGTGAACTGTCTGATTCACTTAGCAGGCTTTGCTGAGAAGTACAACGTATGTATCGGCTAAAGAGTTACGTGAACCTTATTCACTTATCGGATCAAGGGCATTGTGTATAGTTTTGATTTTTTGTTTTGTTTCTTTGTATTGTTCGGTTGTTTTCGAAAGGCAGACATTTTAAGCAATTGACAGATTACGTGAGAATTTCATTCTCCCTGCAAACTGTGCTTTTTAGGATGCAGACTGTACTCTACCTGAAACTGAGAGTAAAGCTAGGAAGAAGACAAAATGATGCCTACGAATGCTAAGGGAAAGACGTGTTAGAAGACAAGTAAGCAGACCGGCAGATATGAAATGATCATAAAATCACACTTGATAATACTATCACACTTACTTATGAATTAGATAGACCTGCCGTATATTATGAATGGAGGATGGGTTATAGCGTTGAGATGCTGAGTTGTGATGCCTTGGGGTGCGTGGGACTGCTGAGACTTTCGGGAAGGAGAGTCAAACATATGTCCAAAATCAAGCACTTACTAATTAGGAAATGAACACAAGCACAAAAACACATATACTAACTAAAAATCACACACACACACACACACGACACGACACACACACACACGACACGACACACACACACACACGACACGACACACACACACACACACACACGACACACACACACACACACACACGACACACACACACACACCACACGACACATACACACACACCACACGACACATACACACACACCACACGACACATACACACACACACACACGACACGACACACACGACACACACGACACGACACACACGACAAACAAGACACGACACAAACGACAAACACGACACACACGACACTACACACACGACACACACGACACGACACACACGACACACACGACACGACACACACGACACACACGACACGACACACACGACACAAGAGACACGACACACGCGACACGACACGACACGACGACACACGACACTACACACACACACACACCACACGACACACACACACACACTACACGACACACACACACACACACGACACGACACACACGACACACACGACACGACACACACGACACACACGACACGACACACACGACACACACGACACGACACACACGACACACACGACACGACACACACGACACACACGACACGACACACACGACACACACGACACGACACACACGACGGCCACGACACGACACACACGACACGACACGACACGACACACACGACACGACACGACACGACGACACGACACGACACGACACGACACACACGACACACACGACACGACACACACGACACACGACGACGACGACACACGACACACACTACACGACACTCACTACACGACACGACACACACGACACACACGACACGACACACACGACACACACGACACGACACACACGACACACACGACACGACACACACGACACACACGACACGACACACACGACACACACGACACGACACACACGACACCCACGACACGACACACACGACACACACGACACGACACACACGACACAGACACACACACACACACGACACAGACACACACACACACACGACACAGACACACAGACACACGACACAGACACACAGACACACGACACAGACACACAGACACACGACACAGACACACAGACACACGACACAGACACACACACGACACACACGACACAGACACACACGACACACACGACACAGACACACACGACACACACGACACAGACACACACGACACACACGACACAGACACACACGACACACACGACACAGACACACACGACACACACGACACAGACACACACGACACACACGACACAGACACACACGACACACACGACACAGACACACACGACACACACGACACAGACACACACGACACACACGACACAGACACACACGACGACACGACACAGACACACACGACACACACGACACAGACACACACGACACACACGACACAGACACACACGACACACACGACACAGACACACACGACACACACGACACAGACACACACGACACACACGACACAGACACACACGACACACACGACACAGACACACACGACACACACGACACAGACACACACGACACACACGACACAGACACACACGACACACACGACACAGACACACACGACACACACGACACAGACACACACGACACACACGACACAGACACACACGACACACACGACACAGACACACACGACACACACGACACAGACACACACGACACACACGACACAGACACACACGACACACACGACACAGACACACACGACACACACGACACAGACACACACGACACACACGACACAGACACACACGACACACACGACACAGACACACACGACACACACGACACAGACACACACGACACACACGACACAGACACACACGACACACACGACACAGACACACACGACACACACGACACAGACACACGACACACACGACACAGACACACACGACACACACGACACAGACACACACGACACACACGACACAGACACACACGACACACACGACACAGACACACACGACACACACGACACAGACACACACGACACACACGACACAGACACACACGACACACACGACACAGACACACACGACACACACGACACAGACACACACGACACACACGACACAGACACACACGACACACACGACACAGACACACACGACACACACGACACAGACACACACGACACACACGACACAGACACACACGACACACACGACACAGACACACACGACACACACGACACAGACACACACGACACACACGACACAGACACACACGACACACACGACACAGACACACACGACACACACGACACAGACACACACACACACACACACACACACACACACACGACACACACGACACAGACACACACGACACACACGACACAGACACACACGACACACACGACACAGACACACACGACACACACGACACAGACACACACGACACACACGACACAGACACACACGACACACACGACACAGACACACACGACACACACGACACAGACACACACGACACACACGACACAGACACACACGACACACACGACACAGACACACACGACACACACGACACAGACACACACGACACACACGACACAGACACACACGACACACACGACACAGACACACACGACACACACGACACAGACACACACGACACACACGACACAGACACACACGACACACACGACACAGACACACACGACACACACGACACAGACACACACGACACACACGACACAGACACACACGACACACACGACACAGACACACACGACACACACGACACAGACACACACGACACACACGACACAGACACACACGACACACACGACACAGACACACACGACACACACGACACAGACACACACGACACACACACACACACACACACACGACACACACGACACAGACACACACGACACACACGACACAGACACACACGACACACACGACACAGACACACACGACACACACACACAGACACACACGACACACACACACAGACACACACGACACACACACACACACACACGACACACACACACAGACACACACACACGACACACACACACAGACACACACACACGACACACACACACAGACACACACACACACACACAGACACACACACACACACACAGACACACACACACACACACAGACACACACACACACAGACACACACACACACACACACACACACACACACACACACACACACACACACACACACACACACACACACACACACACACACACACACACACACACACACACACACACACACACACACACACACACACACACACACACACACACACACACACACACACACACACACACACACACACACACACACACACACACACACACACACACACACACACACACACACACACACACACACACACACACACACACACACACACACACACACACACACACACACACACACACACACACACACACACACACACACACACACACACACACACACACACACACACACACACACACACACACACACACACACACACACACACACACACACACACACACACACACACACACACACACACACACACACACACACACACACACACACACACACACACACACACACACACACACACACACACACACACACACACACACACACACACACACACACACACACACACACACACACACACACACACACACACACACACACACACACACACACACACACACACACACACACACACACACACACACACACACACACACACACACACACACACACACACACACACACACACACACACACACACACACACACACACACACACACACACACACACACACACACACACACACACACACACACACACACACACACACACACACACACACACACACACACACACACACACACACACACACACACACACACACACACACACACACACACACACACACACACACACACACACACACACACACACACACACACACACACACACACACACACACACACACACACACACACACACACACACACACACACACACACACACACACACACACACACACACACACACACACACACACACACACACACACACACACACACACACACACACACACACACACACACACACACACACACACACACACACACACACACACACACACACACACACACACACACACACACACACACACACACACACACACACACACACACACACACACACACACACACACACACACACACACACACACACACACACACACACACACACACACACACACACACCCTAATTGGTACTGGTGCCATTTACTGAATTATTTAATACACATTAACTCACGTGTGACAGGTATCGCCATGGCAGAGCACACCAACAAACCGTTCTAAATCCATCCGTCAACTTACGACAATACGAGCTCGCCTTATATAGGAAAACTCAGGTAAGACAGAAGCTCAACTCAGGGACGGAAGTAACGCAACTAAATGAAGCACGAATGACACAACAGACTCATTCAAGTTCAAAACCTCGAGTAGATACGGGAAGGTTGCTAGAAAAGTCGTCGTAGTCGTCGTCCTCGTCGTCGTAGTGGTTAATGTTTTGACTTCCAGACTGCTCTGAAATGTGAAACTCCAGGATTACATATTAAGTTTCCATTTTAAACCAGTTCACACTTCTCTCGGGGGATAGGATGAGACTGAAGAACCTTCATATGACCAAACCATTCTGCCGTCCGGTTACATCGATACCATCACATGGAGGCGTCCCTCTAAGGCACCTCTGGAGAGTGTAAACTAACTATTGAACTAAAATATTCGTAAATTAAAAGCTAGCTTCTGTAGATTCCATTGAGCTGAGGAGAAACTTGTTTTACTCTACAATTTAGATTAGCCTTCATTAATTCTTTGCCACCTGAAGATCCTTCCTAGCCCGAATAAAATCGAAAGGTAGCTGAGTAACTATGAATAATAGCTATGATATGAGGTATAGGGGTAAAAGCTAGAAATCGTTAGTGTGTCAGAATGTCAAGGAAGTGTGAACTGTCAGATTCACTTACCTTTATTGAAGAGTGCAACGAAAGTATCGACGAAATACTTACGTCAAATTTTTCCACGTATTGAATTAAGTGCATTGTGGATGGTTCATGTCTGTCTTCTTTCTTCGTATTGTTCGGCTGTTTTTATAATTCTGATCAGCTAGTCAGATCTGGTGCGGGTAAGGGGATGGGTCTATTATGCTGTGGCAGGGGTAAACCAGCTCTGCTGTCGGGCCCTGCTGCGGATGTCACTGATTGCACTGCGCAGTTGACCCTTGTGCGGTGTGGGGCTGTGAGGATCTATCCCTACTCCCCTTTGGGGCTAAGATTCGAATGAATGTGTTTGAATGGATGAGTAAATGGGGAGTGTGTCGTCCTGTCTCGGCTACCTCCCTTTCCTTGGGGGAAGCATCTTAGGTATATATATAGTTAGATAGATAGAGTTTTAAGCAACTGACAGATTACCTGAAAATTTCATTCACTCTACAAAATGTGATGTTTAGGATGAAGACTGCACTGTAGTTGAAACTGAGAGTGAAGCTAGCAAGAAGACAAAATGAACATTAGGAATGGTAAGGGAAAGACGGGTTAGAAGACAAATGAGGAGACTGGCAGGTAGGCAAGGATAATAAAAACACACTTCCTAACACTGAGTCCTGAATGAGATAGACATGACGTGTATTCAATATGGACGATGGGTATTAGCGTCGAAGTGGTGATATGGGATGCCATACGGTAAGTGAGAGTATTGAGACTAACGAGAAAACAGTCAGATTCATATCCAGAATCAAACACATACTCGTTAGGAAATAAACACAATCACTCACAAAAAAAACATACAAACTCAGAAACACCCACACACACCCACACCCACACCCACACCCACACCCACACCGACACCCACCCACACACACACACAACCACACACACAACCACACACACACACACACACACACACACACCTAAGAAATCGAACAAATACAAGTGAAAATAACAAACAAACACAACACACACACACAGACACGCACAAAACCTAGTATATATGTCATGTCCTGACACTCTGAAGTAACAAACAGTACCTTACATGTGGAAGATATCGTACAACATTCATAATGTCCACAGAGCAGAACACAAGAAAAAAAGTCCCTAAATGCAGCTATTAACTAACGACAATCAAAGCCTGGCTATATACATAAACCTAGAAAGGCAAGAAGTGAAACTCTGTGAAGAGAGAGGTGAAAAAAATGAACCAGAAATAACAGAACACACTCCCAGGAGGTAAAAACAACGAGCAGACACGAAGAGGCATCGAAAAGCCCGTCGTCTTCGTCGTCGTCGTCGTCACAGTCATCGTCGTCGTCATCGTCGTCGTCATCGTCGTCGCCAACATCGTTGTCGACGTCGTCGTCAACGTCGTCCTCGTCCTCGTCCTCGTCCTCGTTCTTGTCCTCGTCCTCGTCGTCGTCGTCGTCGTCCTCTGCCTCCTCCTCCTCCTCCTCCTCCTCCCTCCTCCTGCTCGTAGTCCTTCTCCTCCTACTTCTCCTCCTCCTCGGCCTTCTCCTCCTCCTCCTCGGCCTCTTCCTCCTCCTCCTCGGCCTCTTCCTCCTCCTCCTCGGCCTCTTCCTCCTCCTCCTCGGCCTCTTCCTCCTCCTCCTCGGCCTCTTCCTCCTCCTCCTCGGCCTCTTCCTCCTCCTCCTCGGCCTCTTCCTCCTCCTCCTCGGCCTCCTACTCCTGCTCCTTGGCCTCCTCCTCCTAGTTACTGTTTTTCAACCAATGCTATTTGGAAAAAACATGCTGCGGGTTTACTATCTTAGTCATCATCCTAAAGCAGTTAACCCTCTTTCTTCCCGGGGATAGATTGTGACTGAATGATGTTTATATTACCAGGACGTCTAGCTGCCAGAGTACATGTGTACCACAGGTTGAAGACGTCGCTCTGAAGCACTTCTAGAGAATGTAAACTAACTATTGATCTAAATTATGCCTGAATAAAACTCGGTCTTCTGTAGATTCATTTGGGAGATTTCGTTTACTCTAGAAATTAGATTAGCTTTCGTTAATTCTTTTGCCACTTGAAGATCTTTAATACCCTAAAAAAAATCGTATGGTAGCTGAGTAAATATGAAAAACAGCCAAGACATTGAGGTGTACGGGAAAAAGCTAGAAATATTTCATATGTCAAACTATAATTGAAGTGTGAACTGACTGATTCACTTAGCAGGCTTTGCTGAGAAGTACAACGTATGTATCGGCTAAAGAGTTACGTGAACCTTTTTCACTTATCGGATCAAGGGCATTGTGTATAGTTCATGACTGTTTTTTTGTTTGTATTGTTCGGTTGTTTTCGAAAGGCAGACATTTAAGCATCTGACAGATTACGTGAGAATTTCATTCTCCCTGCAAACTGTGCTCTTTAGGATGAAGACTGTACTCTACCTGAAACTGAGAGTGAAGCTAGGAAGAAGACAAAATGATTACTACGAATGGTGAGGGAAAGACGTATTAGAAGACAAGTGAGCAGACCGGCAGATATGAAATGATCATAAAATCACACTTGATAATAGTATCACACTGACTTATGAATTAGATAGACCTGCCGTATATTATGAATGGAAGATGGGTAATAGCGTTGAGATGGTGAGTTGTGATGCCTTGGGGTGCGTGGGACTGCTGAGACTTTCGGGAAGGAGAGTCAAACATATGTCCAAAATCAAGCACTTACTAGTTAGGAAATGAACACAAGCACAAAAACACATATACTAACTAAAAATCAAACACTCAAACTCAAACAAACACACAGACATACACACAAACACACACACAGACAAACACACACACACACACACACACACACACACACACACACACACACACACACACACACACACACACACACACACACACACAGACAAACACCCACCCACACACACACACAGACAAACACAAACACACACACACACACACACAGACAAACACACACACACACACACACACACACAGACAAACACACACACACACACACACACACAGACAAACACACACACACACACACACACACACACAGACAAACACACACACACACACACACACACACAGACAAACACACACACACACACACACACACAGACAAACACACACACACACACACACACACACACACACACACACACACACACACACACACACACACACAGACAAACACACACACACACACGAACACACACACACACACGCGCACACACACACACACACACACACACACAGACAAACACACACACACACACACACAAACAGACAAACACACACACACAAACAGACAAACACACACACAGACAAACACACACACAGACAAGCACACACACACAGACAAACACACACACACACAGACAAACACACACACACACAGACAAACACACACACACACACACAGACAAACACACACACACACACACACACAGACAAACACACACACACACACACACACACACACACACACACACACACACACAGACAAACACACACACACACACACACACACACAGACAAACACACACACACACACACACACACACACACACACACACACAGACAAACACACACACACACACACACAGACAAACACACACACACACACACACACACAGACAAAAACACACACACACACACACACACACAGACAAAAACACACACACACACACACACACACAGACAAACACACACACACACACACACACACACAGACAAACACACACACACACACACACACACACACACACAGACAAACACACACACACAAACACAGACAAACGCACACACACACACACAGACAAACGCACACACACACACACACACAGACACACACAGACAAACACACACACACACAGACAAACACACACACACACAGACAAACACACACACACACAGACAAACACACATACACACACACACACAGACAAACACACACACACACACACACACACACACACACACACACAGAAACACACACACACACACACACACACACACAGACAAACACACACACACACACACACACACACACACACACACACACACACACACACAGACAAACAGACACAGAGAGACACAGACAAACAGACAGACAGACAGACACAGACAAACAGACACAGACAAACAGACACAGACAGAGACAAACACAGACAAACACAAACACACACACAAACACACACACACACACACACACACACACACACACACACACAGAACGTAATTGGTACGGGTGCATCATTTACTGACAACTATTTAATACACATTAACTCACGTGTGACAGGTATCCCCATGGTAGAGCACACCAACAAACCGTTCTAAATCCATCCGTCAACTAACGACAATACGAGCTCGCCTTATATAGGAAAACTCAGGTAAGACAGAAGCTTAACTCAGGGACGGAAGTAACGCAACTAAATGAAGCACGAATGACACAATAGACTCACTCAAGTTCAAAACCTCGAGTAGATACAGGATGATTGCTAGAAAAGTCGTCGTAGTCGTCGTCCTCGTCGTCGAAGTGGATAATGTTTTGACTTCCAGACTGCTCTGAAATGTGAAACTCCAAGATTACATGTTTAGTTTCCCTTTTAAACCAGTTCACACTTCTCTCGGGGGATAGGATGAGACTGAAGAACCTTCATATGACCAAACCATTCAGCCGTCCGGTTACATCGGTACCATCACATGGAGGCGTCCCTCTAAGGCACCTCTGGAGAGTGTAAACTAACTATTGAACTAAAATATACGTAAATTAAAAGCTAGCTTCTGTAGATTCCATTGAGCTGAGGAGAAACTTGTTTTACTCAACAATTTAGAGTTAAATTTTTCTACGTATTGAATCAAGTGCATTGTGGAAGGTTCATGTCTGTTTTCTTTGTTCGTATTGTTCGGCTGTTTTTGTAATTCTGATCAGCTAGTCAGATATGGTGCGGGTAAGGGGATGGGTATATTTTGCTGTGGCAGGGGTAAACCAGCTCTGCTGTCGGGCCCTGCTGCGGATGTCACTGATTGTACTGCGCAGTTCACCCTTGTGCGGTGTGGTGCTGTGAGGATCTGTCCCTTCTCCCCTCTGGGGCTAAGATGCTAATGAATGTGTTTGAATGGATGAGTAAATGGGGAGTGTGTCGTCCTGTCTCTGCTACCTCTCTTTCCTTGAGGGAAGCAGCCTAGGTATATAGATAGTTAGATAAATAGAGTTTTAAGCAACTGACAGATTACCTGAAAATTTCATTCACCCTACAAAATGTGATGTTTAGGATGAAGACTGCACTGTAGCTGAAACTGAGAGTGAAGCTAGCAAGAAGACAAAATGAACATTAGGAATGATAAGGGAAAGACGGGTTAGAAGACAAGTGAGGAGACTGGCGGGTAGGCAAGGATAATAAAAACACACGTCCTAACACTGAGTCCTGAATGAGATAGACATGACGTGTATTCAATATGGACGATGGGTATTAGCGTCGAAATGGTGATATAGGATGCCATACGGTAAGTGAGAGTATTGAGACTAACGAGAAAACAGTCAGATTCATATCCAGAATCAAACACATACTCGTAAGGAAACAAACACAATCACTCACAAAAAAACACACACTCAGAAACACACACTCAGAAACACACACTCAGAAACACACACTCAGAAACACACACTCAGAAACACACACTCAGAAACACACACTCAGAAACACACACACAATCAGAAACACACACACAATCAGAAACACACACTCAGAAACACACACTCAGAAACACACACACAATCAGAAACACACACTCAGAAACACACACACAATCAGAAACACACACTCACACACACACACACACACTCAGAAACACACACTCACACACACACACACACACACTCAGAAACACACACTCACACACACACACACTCAGAAACACACACTCACACACACACACACACTCAGAAACACACACTCACACACACACACACACTCAGAAACACACACACACACACACACACACACACACACACACACACACACACACACACACACACACACACACACACACACACAAAACCTAGTATATATGTCATGTCCTGACACTCTGAAGTAACAAACAGTACCTTACATGTGGAAGATATCGTACAACATTCATAATGTCCACAGAGCAGAACACACCAACAAGTGTCCCTAAATGCAGCTGTTAACTAACGACAATCAAAGCCTGGATATATACATAAACCTAGAAAGGCAAGAAGTGAACTGTATGAAGAGAGGTGAAAAAAAAATGAACCAGAAATAACAGAACACACTCCCAGGAGGTAAAAACAACGAGTAGACACGAAGAAGCATCGAAAAGCCCGTCGTCGTCGTCGTCGTCCTCGTCGTCGTCGTTCTTGTCGTCAACGTCGTCGTTCTTATCGTCCTCGTCGTCGTCTTTCTTGTCGTCGTCGTCGTCCTCGTCGTCGTCGTCGTCGTCGTCTTCCACGTCGTCGTCGTCGTCGTCTTCCTCGTCGTCGTCTTCCTCGTCGTCGTCGTCGTCGTCCTCTGCCTCCTCCTCCTCCTCCTCCCTCCTCCTGCTCGTCGTCCTTCTCCTCCTACTTCTCCTCCTCCTCGGCCTTCTCCTCCTCCTCCTCGGCCTCTTCCTCCTCCTCCTCGGCCTTCTCCTCCTCCTCCTCGGCCTCATTCTCCTCCTCCTCGGCCTCATTCTCCTCCTGCTCCTTGGCCTCCTCCTTCTAGTTACTGTTTTTCAACCAATGCTATTTGGAACAAACATGCTGTGGGATTACTATCTTAGTCATCATCCTAAAGCAGTTAACCCTCTTTCTTCCGGAGGCTAGGTTGTGACTGAATGATGTTTATATTACCAGGATGTCTAGCTGCCAGATTACATGTGTACCACAAGTTGAAGACGTCCCTCTGAGGCACCTCTAGAGAATGTAAACTAACTATTGACCTAAATTATGCCTGAATAAAACTCGGTGTTCTGTAGATTCAATTGGGAGATTTCGTTTACTCTAAAAATTACATTAGCTTTCTTTAATTCCTTCGACACTTGAAGATCTTTAATACCCTGAAAAAAATCGTATCGTAGCTGCGTAAATATGAAAAATAGCCAAGACATTGAGGTGTACGGGAAAAAGCTAGAAATATTTCATATGTCAAATTATAATTGAAGTGTGAACTGTCTGATTCACTTAGCAGGCTTTGCTGAGAAGTACAACGTATGTCTCGGCTAAAGAGTTACGTGAAACTTTTTCACTTATCGGATCAAGGGCATTGTGTATAGTCCATGACTGTTTTTTTGTTTGTATTGTTCGGTTGTTTTCGAAAGGCAGACATTTAAGCATCTGAATATTACGTGAGAATTTCATTCTCCCTGCAAACTGTGCTGTTTAGGATGCAGACTGTACTCTACCTGAAACTGAGAGTGAAGCTAGGAAGAAGACAAAATGATTACTACGAATGGTGAGGGAAAGACGTGTTAGAAGACAAGTGAGCAGACCGGCAGACATGAAATGATCATAAAATCACACTTGATAATAGTATCACACTGACTTATGAATTAGATAGACCTGCCATATATTATGAATGGAAGATGGGTAATAGCGTTAAGATGGTGAGTTGTGATGCCTTGGGGTGCGTGGGACTGCTGAGACTTTCGAGAAGGAGAATCAAACATATGTCCAAAATCA
>NC_137046.1:20311285-20546285 GCF_032717465.1 Coenobita brevimanus
TTTAAGCAACTGACAGACTACCTGAAAATTTCATTCACCCTACAAAGTGTGATGTTTAGGATGAAGACTGCACTGTAGCTGAAACTGAGAGTGAAGCTAGCAAGAAGACAAAATGAACATTAGGAATGATAAGGGAAAGACGGGTTAGAAGACAAGTGAGGAGACTGGCGGGTAGGCAAGGATAATAAAAACACACGTCCTAACACTGAGTCCTGAATGAGATAGACATGATGTGTATTCAATATGGACGATGGGTATTGGCGTCGAAGTGGTGATATAGGATGCCATACGGTAAGTGAAAGTATTGAGACTAACGAGAAAACAGTCAGATTCATATCCAGAATCAAACACATACTCGTAAGGAAACAAACACAATCACTCACAAAAAAAACATGCAAACTCAGAAACACACACACACACACACACACACACACACACACACACACACACACACACACACACACACACACACACACCTAAGAAATCGAACAAATACAAGAGAAACACACACACACACACACACACACACACACACACACACACACACACACACACACACACACACACAACCTAGTATATATGTCATGTCCTGACACTCTGAAATAACAAACAGTACCTTACATGTGGAAGATATCGTACAACATTCATAATGTCCACAGAGCAGAACACACCAACAAAAGTCTCTAAATGCAGCTGTTAACTAACGACAATCAAAGCCTGGCTATATACATAAACTTAGAAAGGCAAGAAGTGAAACTCTATGAAGAGATAGGTGAAAAAAAATGAACCAGAAATAACAGAACACACTCCCAGAAGGTAAAAACAACGAGTAGACACGAAGAGGCATCGCAAAGCCCGTCGTCGTCGTCGTCGTCGTCGTCGTCCTCCTGCTCCTCCTATTCCTGCTCCTATTCCTTCTTCTCCTCCTCCTCCTCCTCCTCCTCCTCCTGCTCCTGCTCCGCCTCCTTCTCCTGCTCCTGCTCCGCCTCCTCCTCCTGCTCCTGCTCCGCCTCCTCCTCCTCCTCCTCCTTCCTCCTCCCCCTCCTCCTGCTCTTCGTCCTCCTCCTCCTACTCCTCCTCCTCCTTGGCCTCCTCTTCCTCCTCCTCGGCCTCCTCCTCCTCCTCCTCGGCCTCCTCCTCCTAGTTACTGTTTTTCAACCAATGCTATTTGGAACAAATATGCTGCGGGAGTAATATCTTAGTCATCATCCTAAAGCAGTTAACCCTCTTTCTCCCGGGGGCTAGGTTGTGACTGAATGATGTTCATATTACCAGGACGTCTAGCTGCCAGATTACATGTGTACTGTACGAGAGTGAATAACAGAAAGATCCAGCTCACAGAACAATGCGTCCAGGTTGTGTGTTTTGCCTAAGTTTTTCGAACATTACAGTGAAATTATTTTTTGAGATCTAGATAATTTAAAAGGACTCTTTATTGATGAATATAACATCAACAGTGGACGTTATGCAGCAAACATCGTTAAGAGTTTTGAATCGCAAAAGAAACTATAAGAACTGCTGAACAAAGATTTACAGGAAAATAAGAAAAGATACACTAACAGCTATAAAACGACTGAGAATATGGTTGTAAGCAAAAGATAAGGTCCAGAGAGTATGCTGAAGACATGTGATCAAGTCTGATTATAATCAGACTTGATCACATGTCTTCAGCATAATTATCGGGCAGAATAGTAGCAGAAAGTGGAAAATATGACACTGAAACCAAGGAGCGAAATGGGATGGCCATTGGCATTTTTGAAAATGGAAAAAAAATACTATTGATTACAGAGAAAGCTCTGCTGTCATGTCTGCCTTGTTGTACGGTACCGAATGTTAGACAATATCCTCATGGACGGAAAATTGGAGAGAAACCGTTGAAGTGTGGCTCTGGAGGAAAACAATGAGGATACCATGGAAGGAATATGTGGCAGATGAGGAAGTTTTACGACGGACAGGCACAGGGCGAAGCTTAATGCTGACTATCAGGAAGTACCACGTGCAGTTTTTGAGACGCATTAGGAGTGAAGCTAACTGGACCAGGACAAGACTGCAAAAGGAGATATACCATAACGTATCTGGCAAACATAAACAAATATACGGCAAGACAACTCAAGATACTGTAAAGGAGCGAACAAAAGCAAAGCGATTGTGGCTACTGATATCATCAAAGGATAGGAAACATTGTCCCATACGTCCTAAAAGGGGGTAGTAGCCTACTTAAAGAGGAAGAATGCCAACCTGTGCCACTCTTCACACAAAACTTTGGGCCATCTCGTGCCTACTTCCCACTGTCAATCCAGACCGCCACAATCTTTACTGAAGAGCAATAATGGTAAAAAAAAAAAAAAAAAATCATGCTAATGCAGTTGTGCGACCCACAGTTCCGTTTACACACACACACACACACACACACACATATATATATATATATATATATATATATATATAGTGGAGAGACACACATTACACGCTTGTGTACAAATGATTTTTACGTTCCTGACCGGGAATCGAACCCCAGACCTCTAGACAGAAGTCAGGCACTGATGCCACTCCACCACGGCGTGATAAAAGGTCACCTATCTGTTTTTTTTTGTTTGTTTGTTTTTTGTACGAACCAGGTAAATCCACTATGGGAGGAAATATTTGTCACAACACATTAAGATTATTTCTCAACCCCACGCAACTTGGCAAGTAACAGAGCAATTCTAATTCATCCCTGACACAACACGAGCGTCTTTATATGTTGGAGAGACACACATTGCACACATGTATCTAAATGTTTAATCTATCACCTCCACCCCCCCCCCAAAAAAAAAAAAAAAATCAGGTGGCTCAGCTGTTATCACGGGGTGATGGAGTGGCATCAGTGCTTGACTTCTGTCTAGAGGTTCTGGGGTTCGATTCCCGGTCAGAAGCGTAAAAAACATTTGTACACAAGCGTGTAATGTGTATCTCTCCTATAAAGATGCTCGTGTTGTGTCTGGGATAGATGAAACTGCTCTGTCACTTGCTGAGTTGCATGGGGCTGAGCTATAATCCTTATGTGTTGTGACTGAAATATATCCTTCCTTGATGGATTTACCTGGTTCGTCAAAAAAATTCAGATGGCTTAGTTTTTTATCGCACCGTGGTGGAGTGCCATCATTGCTTGACTTCTGTCTAGAGATCTGGGGTTCGATTCCCGGTCAGGAGCATAAAAACATATATATATAGAGAGAGAGAGAAAAAAAAAAAGCGATATATATATATATATATATATATATATATATATATATATATGAGAGAATACCTGTTTGTCTGTCTGTCTGTCATCTATGAAAATAAAGGGAGAGTCCCTCTGTTGACCCAACTTGTACGCGTTTTTCGGTGAGTCTAATGACTCTCTTCACAGCATCGGAGCAGAGAAGGCCGAGCGTGCGGTGCAGCCAGGGCTAGCAGAATCTCACATTTAAATCTGAGGGTTGAGCAAGAATAAAATTCGGGTTAATTAATGAATCAAACAAGTGAACGAATGGAGGTTATTCAGATTGATGATTCCTATGACATAACGGAAACAAAATTTGTGTACATTGCAGCTGACAAAATTTTACAAAACACTGCTTAAACTGGAAATAATGGATTTTTCTTACTGTCCCTTTGTTGGGCCAAATTGGAATTTCACGTTTTCAGTTGCCTCTAATGACGATTTAAGGAGCGTCGGGGCGGAGGAGGCCAGAGGGCTAGTAGAAATTTACGTGTAAAGTTGAGGGATTGGCTAGGAGTATATGAAATTCAGATTAATTGGTGAATTATGCAATCCGTATATATATATATATATATATATATATATATATATATATATATATATATATATATATATATATATATATATATATATATATATATATATATATATATATATATATATATATTTATATATATATATATATATATATATATATATATATATATATATATATATATATATATATTGTTACATAGCCTATGATTTCATCATCCTTTGTGTAATTTTAACGCACAGTATGCTGCATGTTTGATCACGAGCGTGTTCTGCCTCAATCCCCCCTTCTACCGTTTTGGTGGAGTAAGTCGTCCTTTCTGTTGTTCAGAGCAGGATTTTCAGCTCTTTGTCCCCATGGCTTCATTTGCGCGTCCTTCTTACAAGTTGTATCAAGCTCTGCTGGCCCCTATATAATGAGCTCAGTCTCTGCATCATTGCCACTTAGATCTGCTCCTCATTTTGTTCAGATCTCTGTCCTCCCCTGTACAGTTATTATTATTGTGAGTGATCAGGAAGTCTCCAACCATCTAGCAGCTGTGTGTAATTTGAGTATAACTGTTCTTGCATTTTTTCTTGTACTGTGTAGCATAAGGTGTTGATTTGTAGGCCTAGTGAGGTTCTTTTGTGATTAATGTAAAGATTCATGTCAGCCAATTGTTAATAATAGTTTGTATCTGTAATAATTTATCTTGCATTAACTGAGCATTACCCAGTGTATTTTCATTTTATCAGTGCTGACTTAGATAAATTTACTCTTGCTAATTTTGTATTAATAGAGGCTATTGCAGTTAACCATATATTTAACCTGTTTTTTGCCATTACATTATCCTTATGAGTCCTGAATGTTTTGTTGTTAGTTTGAGCATTAAACTTTAACTTGTAATTTTACCTAACCCTTTTGTTTTGAACCTGGAACTTTACGGGACAGTAGTGATTTTTAGTATTCTCACTTAAAGTGTACATTATCTTTCTCTGTTCCGCAACAATATATATATGTGTGTGTGTGTGGTGGGTGGGGCGCTCACCATCCACTCACTCGATGTAGTGCTGCTGTTGGGTGTCTGCCCTTTTCTCTCCTCCATCCTTCTTTCCTTCCATCCTCTTCTGTCTTTCTTTACTTCATTCTTTCCTCGTCCTTCTGCCTACGGGTGACTTTACATTCCCTCTTTTGTCTTTCTGTCTTTCGTTCTTTGCTCTTCCTTCTGCCTGTGGGTGACTCTACTGTACACTGAGCTGCAAGCCTAATGGTTTCCTGAACACCAGGAAACAATTTACTACGCTGGGTGGTAACCATATAATCAAATTTTGGCGCCTGGTGGTTTAGTGGGTAATTATTGCACTCCAATCGGATTGAGCCGGTGAAGGTTTATACCCAAGGGGTGGTTGGGTTGACTGTTCATGTAATGCCACTCAGGGATGAGTGAGGCTGGTCACTCTCATCTTAAATGTCGGGACCAACTGCCTAGCCCCGGGCTCTTATTCTCCTCATGGGGCAACGTAGGATTGGATGATATATATATATATATATATATATATATATATATATATATATATATATATATATATATATATAATATATATATATATATATATATATATATATATATATATATATATATATATATATATATATATATATAATCTCTTCAGCTGTTTGAGTGTCCACTGCATGACCGGCCTATCCCGACTGAAGTTGGGACGATACAGCCAATGTATCTCTACCAAGTGGCTTAAGCTGTCTGGTAGAGATTGTATGTAGGGTGAGAAGTGCTTGTAAGTGTAATTATAGTGTTGGAGTGACTTTGGATGTGTGTGTAGTCTGTGAACCAAGTGTAATCGGCACGCGCAAGCCGACTGGGTGCAAGCATACTTTATAGTACCGTTACACGACACTGGTTCAACCACAGCACCCCTTGTGTCCGCCAATGCAGTACGTGGCCTGACGAACGCTCCCAAAGTTTATTGCCCTGGCGGTGGGCGAACCCTCGTTCTTCAGTGTACGAACACGCACACTTTACCACTGTACCACAGAGGCTTCATATATATATATATATATATATATATATATATATATCTATATATATATATATATATATATATATATATATATATAATATATATATATATATATATATATATATATATATATATATATATATATATATATATATATATATATATATGTATATTGTATGTATAATGATATACTGTATATAGTTATAGATACAGTATGTAATGTTGGGCTGCCTGTGTGTCCTATATGGAAATCGTGGTGGATGCATACAGAACCCTTCAATTTACTTTCATAGGTGTAATTTTTTTTTGACGAATTTAAATTTGCGCATTGCTATTGTTAATGTGGCACCCCTGATGGTGAATGTAGCATTAATTAGAATTAATCGGGTCAGCGTGGCGTATCTATGTTAGCCAATTCAAGTACCATTAAGTTATTACTTCTACAATCATACCATTACTAGATATCACGGGTTGAATAGGTGGATGGATTAGTGGAATGGACAGGGCAGGTGGGCTGGGTGAGCAGGGTTAAATGGATGGGTGGGTATTGTGGAGCATGGTGATTGTGTGGATGGGCAGGATAGGGTGGGTGTGGTGGGGCAGCTTGGGTGGGTGAGTGATTGGGCAGGATCGGTGAGTGAGTGGTTGAGTAAGGTAGGTGGGAAGGAGAATGGATAGAGTACATGGGTGGGTGCGTGACAAAGGTGATTGAGAAGGGTTGGTGGGTGGTTGGGTAGAGGAAAAATAGTTCTATTATCAGGTCTATAGAGAATATTTCCCTAGGGAAAATACTTGAAAAGGAACATAGGTTAAGTGGATAAAAGTAGACTCCAGGGACCTTCTACTACTGGTGAAATAGCCATCCAGGGCCTCAGACAATGTGTATATGCACGATCAATGGGTTTTACTTTGGCAAAGGGGGATGAGGGATATTGAGCAATATCCCCATGAATTGTCTTCTTTCTCCACAGCTTTATTTTGAGTACGGAAAAGATTGCCTTCACTACAGCAAAACGGAAAAGACTGCCCTCACCACAGCACAACTTCACCTATAGTGTCATTGCATCCCAGATATAAGGAAACATAATGTGGAACCCATACAAACAACTCTGATCAGAAACAATTCTAAAGGCACTGGGAGCAATGATCGCCCTTGTCATGCTGAATGATAACATTGCCATCGAGAATCTCGAATAAACGTCCAGGAATTCTATTCAATCATGAAAGCAAATACAGCTGGCATTAGGTTCTCGTTTTATGAAGATGCAGTTTATCTAAAGGAAGGGGGAGGCTTAACCCGTTTACTGATGCCATGATGGAACAAAGCAGCTCTCCCTCCCTGCTAAGGAGTCCTTACACGCAGCACATGATAGAAGTGTAACGCTGTACGGTTGTAAGACTTGTCTCGATAGCGTGATGGTAGGTACTTGTAGGGAGATAGGGAGGTTGGTCGTAGATCGTCGGAGCACTGCCAGAATAAAGTCGTGAGACGTAGTATGGCTCGAACTTGTCGCTGTTTAGTAAAATGGTGTGTCGTCGGCTAGAGTGAATAGGTAGGTCTCTCTTTCTCTCTTTCTCACCTTCCCCCTTTGTGTATCAAAACTGAGGTGAGTTACAGAGCAACTCTGGGGTTACGGATTTTATTGTACAGTTACAGTATATCGAACTGTGATTTACACTTTAACGTAGCTTGATGGCAAGCCTCCTAGGTGACCCTATCTCCTGCCTCCGCCCTAAATGTGTTCTCGGGCCTTCTCTAACCCCTTCTGATCTGAAGGGATTCTCTCCGACATTATATTACAGCTTGGAGAGGATGTGTGGTGTGATGTAGTGTCTTGTAGATTTCCATTCACGAAGACTAACCGGCTAGGGCTGGTTACTCCACGTTTTTGAATACATCATGAAATTCTTGGTCGTCAGGACTAAGAGACTGTTTAAGATACATCATAATTATGTTAAGGAATCTTGATGGTCTGGGGCAACAAGATTGTGGATATCCATTATGTGGATTGACATTCCTAGTAAGAAGCTGTGTATGTCTCCAGCAGATACTACATCCTGTACCTTGTGTTATGAGATATATACTAGTGTCTACATAATGTCTACACTTGGGCAGTATAGGAGGGGAATATTTGTAGGGTCAAACTTTTATTTTAATGCAAAAAAGAAGAACCAAAGGCCAGGAGGCCGCAAACCGTTTCTTCCTAGAAAAAAAAAAATACAAATGAGAGCCAAATTCAAGATCCATTCATTTTGAGATGCCTGGACACACTGCATTTGAAAAACTGGAGATCATAAGAAGTAGGAAATACAGACAGAAGGAGACAGATCCAGAGTTGACCTGTTGCATAAATGAAGGACTGGGAGTAACGGTTAACTCTAGAGTTGGACAGAAAAGGGATGAGAGTTTGTTGCTAGACGGGTGCTATGCACCCGTCATTGAGGTGAAGGGATGCAAGCAGACAGTTCAGAGGAGCAGTAACCATTGAAATAGCGATAGAATAGAGATAAAGATGCAACAGTGCGGTAAAGAGACAGAGGTTGAAGGAAGCCAGTAAGAGGAGGAGAGATAATCAGACAAAAAGCCTTTGACTCCACCCTATTGAGAGGAGCTGTATGTGGGGAGCTTCCCCACACATGAGAGATGCACTCTACACAAGGGTGAATGAAACCCGTGTATAAAGTCGACAGCTGTGCTTGAGTATAGAAGGTACGGAGATGGCTTAGCACACCCATTCTCTTGGAAGGAGATTTTACAAAAGATGCAATATGATGCAGGATTCAGCTGGATATTATTAGACATTAGTGGATACTCCTGTGGAAGATTGTGTTGAGTTGATAGGTGTAAAAATTGAGTTTTTGATGCATTAAAAACAAGATTATTTTTACCCCAGTCAGAGATAAGAACCAAGTCAGACAGGTGTGCCATAGCCTCATCCCTTGTTTGTTGAAGTAACTGCTGAGATGGACATTGCGAGCACTGAATGGAAAGGTGAAGGGTGAAATCATCAGTGTACGAGTGGATAGGGTTAGATGTACAGCTTAGAAGATCATTGATGAATAAGGAAGAGAGTTGGTGATAGGACAGAGCCCTGAGGAACACCACTGTTGATAGATCTAGGACAAGAACGATGGCTGTCTACAGCAATAGAACGACCAGAAAGGAAACTATAGATGAAGGCACAGATAGAAGGATAGAAACCATAAGAGTGCAGTTTGGAAATTAAAGATTTATACAAGACTCGAGATGTCAAGTGCAATGGCAAAGCTTTCGGCCAAAGTCCCGAAAGGAGGATGACCAGGAGTCTGAAAGGTAGGTGAGAAGATAGCCAGTGGAGCGTCCCTGACGGAACCCATACTGACGATCAGAAAGAAAGTTATGATAGGAAAGATGCCTTTATATTTTTCCGTTAAGAATAGACTCGAAAACTTTTGAGACACAGGATGTTAAAGCAATTGGACGATAGTTAGAGAGTTGGGAATGGTCACTCTTCTTTAGGACTGGCTGAATGAGAGCAAACTTCCAGCAAGATGGAAAGGTACAAGTTGATAAACAAAGGCGAAAGAGTTTACCTAGGCAGGGTGTAAGCACAGCTCTTGAAGACAACAGGAGGGACTCCATCAGGCCCATATGCCTTGTTAGTATTAAGGCCAGTGATGGCAGAAAATAAATCAGCTGAAGAAATTTTAATGTCAGCCATGAGGAAGTCAGAGGGAGGAAGTGATGGAGGAACAGCACCGGAATCATCTAAGATGGAATTGGAGGAGAAAGTCTGAGCAAACAGAGCTGCTTTATCAGTGGAAGAAATAGCTACAGAGCCATCAGAGTAGAAGAGAGAAGGGAAGGATGATAAGGTAAAGTTGTTACAAAGGGGTTTGGCAAGGTGCCAGAAGGAGTGGGAAGAATTTGCATTGGAGAGGTGACAGCATTTAGTACAGATGAAATTATTTTTAGCAGAGTGAAGAACAGACTTAGCACGATTCCGTGCAGAAACATAAAGAAGATGTGATTCAGGTATGGGTTAGCTCTGGTACCTTTTATAGACCCTCTCCTTGTTGTGGACAGCATTAGAACATGCGTGATTAAACCAAGGCTTTCTTGCATTAGTCAAAGGATATGAGAAGGGAATGTATGCTTCCATGTCCGAGAGAATAACCTCAATAATGTACACAGCACACTCAGATGGCTCCCGGCCATGGAAGCAATAATCATTCCAGGGAAAATCAAAGAAGTACTGCCTGAGGGCCTCCCAATCAGCAGCTCCAAAGTGCCACAGTCGACATTTCTTTGGGGGGTCCACAGGCCGTACTGGAGTGATAGGACGAGTCAAGGTAATAAGGTTGTGATCGGAGGAGCCCAACGGAGAGAAAAGATTAACAGTGTTAGCAGAGTGATTAGTTCTAAGAAAGAGGTCAAGTATGTTGGAGTTCTCTGCAAGGCAGTCAGGGATACTGGTAAGGTGCTGTACAAAGTGCTCTAGGTTATTACGGGTAGACGAGATGTAGGCTTGTTCACCAGGTGGATCAGTGAAAGGAAAGGAGAGCCTAAGATGGTGGTGAACATTGAAATCTCCTAGAATGGAGATTTCAGAGAAAGGAGAAACGGATAGAATGTGTTCCATCATAGAAGTAAGATAGTCAAAGAATTTTTGATAGTAGAATTAGGAGATAAGTAAACAGTGCAGATATATTTAGTCAGAGCATGACACGAAAGCCGAAGCCAGAGAGTAAAGGATTCAGTAGAATGAAGTTCAGGAACGTACATATACACAACAGCCACCTTTGGCTTTGAAATGAGTATAGAGAAAGTAGGAGGATACAGAAAAGGGTTTGCTGTCAGTTGCCTCAGACAGCTGAGTCTCTGTCAGGAAGAGAAGGTGAGGTTTAGAGGAGAAGAGGTGGTGTTCGACAGAAAGTTAGAGGAAAGGCCGCGAATGTTGCAGAAATGAAGAAGTGAGTCAGACAGTGGTTCCAGGCATCTCGCTGAGTCGTCACCAGGAGAGGGGAGGATGGGGACATTTATGGTCCCCCCCGGGGACTCCGAGACCTAGGTATTGTGCCATTTTTTTTTTTTTTTTGAAAGGGAAGTGTAGTATGTACTGTGCATGTAGATTGATGTTGACAGTTAGAGAAACTTGTATTGGAGAGCATACTGGCCTACTATCTGTGTTACTGAAACACTGAAAAAGTTCAGCAATGGGGGATGATCAGGAAGTAGTCCCGAGGGCTGATGAAACGGGAGCTCCAGCTCTCCCTGTCATCAGCTTTCCATCCACCTTGGGAGTACTGCCCTGCTCGACTGGTGCTACAGTCTACTTCTCCTAAATGACAATGACTGGATAGATGCGTGGACCATCTTTGAATAACAGCTTTAGGAGGAGGGTTAGGTTGCAAAAGAAGAGTTGAGTGGAAGGGTGGGACGTTATTATATTGGTGATGTGATGAGAAGGGGAAATTTGAAGTAGTTCGAGCATGTGTAGAGGATGGAGGATGACAACTGCGTGTGGAAGGTGAGAGGGTGAAAGTTGAGGGTAGGAGGCAGACGGGAAAATACCTGAGACAAGATGTCATACAATTTGACCTCGGGCATTAGGAACTGAATACAGAAGCTGCTAAAGATCTAACAGCGTGGAGAGCCACCATTAGGTGATCAATGCTGACGTATGCAAGTATATTGGACCCTTTGCTAATGAAGCAAAATGAACCGAATGACGCTAACCAGTACAGTACTATGATCACAAAAACATCAGTGTTCAATATGCATAAAATATTTTGGACTACAGAACGAAGGTCACTGAAATATTAGTGTCCGACTTACCACACGTTGGTAGCCCTGATGTCGGAAGATGTCATAAATCGCCAACGACCAATACCCTCATGCAAACGTATAGCAAATGTCATGATTATATCAAGACATTATTCATACAAATGAGGCATTGGTGAACATCCACAGTTGATCGAATGTTTTCAGTAGACATCAGACCCCTGATGCACCAATACTTTTGTGACCCACAGTACATCATGACTTGTCTCTAATTTCGTGGATATACGACAGATTACTGCTAATATTTTCTCACGACCTATAAACATAGGAAGTGGCCAAGATGAGCTTCGTAAAGCACGGGAGAACGACAACACAAAGGCCAAGAAGTAGCGCCACAAGATGACAACGAGAGCTTTTACTCCATCAGGTCGTATGTAATACTGAACCCGGCGAATGCAACTAGGACGAGCCAACACATCTTTGTCTCTCCCATCCGTCTCATTATTGGGGGTTTTCATTATCAAATGCCAAGAGCACTAATCCACGTCTCGTTGTCCCGCTTCCTTTAGGCCAGCTTGCACGCACAGTAATATATTACGCACCTTCACCCTCAGGCCACTTCATTTTCACTTCCCCTTTCCTACAGGGGCGCCTCACGGCCCTACAGTTCATCTCACAATCATCACCTTTCTAGGCCATCTCTTGCTCAACAAAACGCCACGTTCTTCACTAGAAATACCAAGGGCCCTTTGTGAACCCCTGTACTCTCTGAGCAGTATCTTTTCTCTGAAAGTATTGGGCCTCAGACGGAAGTGTGTCACAATAATCAGTAAATGGCAAGTAACTGCACTCTCAGCTGGACAATATTATCGAGGTCCTAGCTGAGGAACTTCCACCAGTGGAGGCTATATTTGTCCTCGTAGTTATGCAATCGTCCTTCGTTCACACACACACACACACACACACACACACACACACACACACACACACACACACACACATAATAAATAAATAAGTAAAATACCTTCCAATAAAACTCCGAAACGAGAAACCAACTGCGGCCTCCCATTGTTATTGTTACACTGTTGTTTCCTCCCTTCACTTCTGTCCCCTCAACAGTTTTATTAGATACTCTTCCAGTTAAGTCCCCCGACGCCCATCCCATCTGCCCTGCCAATTATCTCCCATTTGTATTTAGATTCCCTCTGTCCCTGCATTCCCCTCTTTCCCCCTCAAGTCCTTTTTTTCTCCTGCTTAAACAAGCCTTTCGTTTTCTCTCTATTTCGTCCTTTACCTGTTTTTTTTGTTTTTTTTCCGTTCAAGTTTCCCTCCCCTATCTTACCACATATCCAGTTCTTCCTCCTTATATTTTTTATTAGCCTTTCTCTCTCTCTCTCTCTCTCTCTCTCTCTCTCTCTCTCTCTCTCTCTCTCACACACACACACACACATACACATTTACACATACAATGTACTTCTCAATCACTTCACGTGTCCCACAAAAACACATGTTTGTATGTTGATTGTTCCATTAAACATGCAAATAAAGACTGCTTATATATGGGTCTAAGAATTATAATAATGATGTATCCCCACCGCCCCGCACTCTCGTATCATGAGGCCTCGTACATCCCATGGTATACGGTGTAGAGACGATTCTTCGGGCAATGTCTACAAAGATCAAAAACCCATGATCCGGAAGTCCTCTCTCGTTAATTACGATGTAATATTTTAAGCATATAGAAAGTGGACGTGTGCTTTTGCATCTTAAGTTTCATCAGCAATTACATGATCTTTCTAGTTTATGGCCTGGAATCAGCCGAGAAGACTTATCTAATACTGTAGTGTATATCCCCTGAATATCAGTAACACAGAAAGGAATTGTTATTTAATTTCTCAGCTTTCAAGGACGATATATTCGGATTAAGTCCTAAGGACAGAAAAGGAGGATGAAGTCAAAAGTTGATGATACTAGTGACATCACATGGTTTTAAATGAGTACCATTACTAATTTAAACAAAAACTCTCTGAAAAGGAATTTAAGACACAGGTAGTTAAGCTTTCATATGCAGTTGGATAAAGGTAACTTTCAAGACCGAAATCACTTGAAAGCAACAAAGGGAATAAATGAATCGTTTTGTAGAAAATATAAATAAAAGGGAGAAGAAGAAAGTGTTGACTTGCTGTCATCGCATGTACTGAACCACATGTTACATATACAACACTCCAGCTTTTCTGTACCTTCTGGATGAAAACCAGCCAAGATTTTTACCACCTGGATGAAGCCATTAACTTCAACGTGGAAAATTAGCCAACAAAACCAACAAGAAGAAGGCAGCTATTTCTTTGATCCAATAGGTTTAAAGGCGTGGAGATCAACAACATATTCATTTCACCATTTTTGTCTATGAATGTTTATTCGGAAGTTGAGATTAGTTCCCGGAAAAAAAAAAAGAAGTCCAACCAAAAAACACCAAGAGGAGAGAGGATGAAAAAAAGATTTGAAGATGAAAAGAGAAGAGGAGAAAATTCTCAGGTTTACCGTAGACTGGAATAGGAAGTGACATGGGAAACAAGAACTCTCTGACACCATTACTTTGAATCATTAGCTGTCGGCTTTGGACTTCTTCACCCACTGTTCATGTTAACCCATTGCATCCGGTGACGTAATATTTGGCATATTCTTGCTACCACCAGGCCAATTTATTTTAGGAGAGACATTTTGCATTAGAGTAGTCAGGAGCAGCCTTCACTGGCCGCTTTAGTATTAGAGCTATTTCTTCTATCTATCTATCTATATACCTAGGCTGCTTCCCCCAAGGAAAGGGAGGTAGCCGAGACAGGACGACTCACTCTCCATTTACTCATCCACTCAAACACATTCATTCGCATCTTAGCCCCAAAGGGGAGAACGGGCAGATCCTCACCGCACCACACCGCACAAGGGTCAACTGGGCAATGCAATCAGTGACATCCGCAGCAGGGCCCGACAGCAGAACTGGTTTACCCCTGCCACATCATAACAGACCCATCCCCTTACCCGCACCTGACCTGACTAGCTGATCAGACCAAATGCGGGAGAATATCCCCTCAGGGCTGCGCCATCACTTATCCATTCACAACTTCTCTCCATTTACCTCTGTCACGCACAGCCACTCCCCCCCGCTCAACAGACATCCCTCTCGCATCCAGCGCTCTCTTCACACCATCCATCCATCCCATTCGTGGTCCTCCTCTCAGCCTTACACCTCTCACATCAGATCTAGTTATCTTTTTCACCAATCGCTCACTATCCATTCTCTCCATATGTCCAAACCACTGCAACACCCTCTGCTCAACTCTACCAGCCATCTCTCGAACAACTCCAGTTCTCCTTCGCACTTCATCATTTCGCACCCGATCCATACGCGTCACTCCACACATACTCCTCAGACATCTCATCTCCATTACATTCAAACTTTTCCTCTCTGCTACACCCATATTCCATGTTTCAGCCCCATATAATGCAGTCGGTACCACAACACCCTCATACAGCCTTCTCTTTACATCCATTCTAAGCGAACGACATTTAAACACTTTTTTTCATTCCTCCCAGCACCTTTCCTACTTCATTTATTCTAAACTTCACTTCTGCATCTATTCTTCCATCCACAGCAACATGTGACCCTAGATATTTAAAACAATCTACCTCCTCAAGCAACTCACCATTCAAAACTATATTCATCCCCTACCATCTATCAACCTCGTACACTTCATCACTTTACTCTTATTCTCATTTACTTTCAATTTCCTCCTTTCACACACCCTTCCAAACTCCTCTACCAACTGTCTCAATCTCTCCTCTGAATCAGTCACCAGTGCAGTATCATCTGCAAACAGCAGCTGCTTCAGATTCCACTCTCCTCCATCAACATTTACCAGACTCAGACCACCTAAAACTCTTGCATTCACCTCCCTTACAACACCATCCATGTAAATATTAAACAACCAAGGCGACATCACACATCCCTGTCGCAGCCCCACTCTCACGGGAAACCAATCACTCACAGCATTTCCCACTCTTACACACGCTCTACTATTTACATAAAAACTTTTCACCCCTTTTAGCAACCTACCACCAAGTCCATACAATCCTAAAACAGTCCACAAAGCCTCCCTATCAATTCTATCACACGCTTTCTCTAAATCCATAAATGCCCAAAACACATCCTTGCCTTTCGCTAAACACTTTTCACACACTTGTCTCACAGCAAACACCTGATCAACGCATCCCCTCCCTCTCCTAAAGCCACACTGCTCATCACTAATCACTCCCTCTGTACCCTCTCCAACTCTCATAATTAACACTCCACCATACACCTTACCTACAACACTCAACAGACTTATACCCCTAAAGCTAGTACATTCATACTTATCACCCTTGCCTCTATACAACGGGACCACACAAGCACTTGCCCAGTCAATTGGCACCATACCTTTCTCAAAGCACACATTCAACAATCTTACTAACCAGTCAACAATAGTCACTCCACCACCCTTCAGGCATTCCACAGCACACCCATCCATACCTGCAGCTTTCCCTATTTTCATCTCCTTTACTGCCTTCTCCACTTCTTCCTTCGTGATCAAAGAATCATTCAACTCTCCCAACACATTTATTCCTTGCACCCTTCCATCCGCCACAATCTCAGCCACCCTTTCCTCCTCTACATTTAACAATCTTTCAAAATACTCTGCCCATCTCTTCCTTACTGCATCCATCTCAATTAACATCCTTCCATCCTCTGCTTCCACTCGCTCTTCCTTCCCAGACTCTCCCTTTCGCACCCTTTTCACCTCCTTCCAAAACATTTTCTTATTCTGCTGAAAATTCTCTGTCAGCCGCCTACCCCACCTCTCATCTGCTGCCACTTTAGCATCACGCACAGCCCTTCTCGCTCTATTCCTCTTCTCCTTATACCTTTCATATGACATCTCATCCTTCCTCTGCAGCCACACTTCATATGCACGTCTCTTCTCTGCCACAGCCATACTTACTTCCTCGCACCACCATTCACTTCCTTTTCTTACACCACCACCCACACGTCTCACACCACACACCTCTTCTGCATGCCCCACCACAGCACTCTCAAACAACTGCCATTCCTCCTCCACGCTGCCACTCTCCCGATCTTTCACTGCGTTCCACTCATCTTTCAATTTCTCCTGACACTCTATCTTTTTCTCTCTTTTATCCAACTCACTCACTTTCAAAACCTCCCTGCCACACCCAACCCTCCTAGCTCTCATCCATCTCTCTCCCACTCTTAACTTTCCCTCCACCAGGTAGTGGTCAGACATACCTCCACCCTCCCCTCTCAGAACTCTCACATCCAACAATCCTCCCATTACGCTATTTCTTAGCGTTAGTAAAATGTATGGTGATCCCCCCCCCCTAAAAAAAAATGCACCATGTGACCGAAGGGGTTAAAATGCCTTAATGTAAATGAAAGCAATGTTCTTAAAAAAAAAAAGATTGGTTTCTATACCTAGGCAATGATAAAATACGGGTCATCACAGTGAATGTGCTATAGGCGATCAGATATAACCACACAACTGTATGTTATTTTCGCAGTTGATGTATAATATTTCAAATAACCTATTCTTCATACATTGTACCCCATGGTTATGAACTGTAGCGCAACAAACATCGCCAGTTATTAAAACGGGATTCACAACGTCATATCATCAGTGTTCCATTACAAATCATAATAGATAGATAGATAAATAGATAGATAGACAGCCCTATGTGAGCCTGGGAAAAAGAAATGAGCTTGCAAGTTACACTGAGGAAAAGCTGACGACAGTGGCCAGTAAGGAGATGATGCAGTTAGTTGTCAGCAGTCCAACCGTGAACAAAGACCTAGTGACCATACACACACAGGCTGCTAGAATTTTCCACTCACAAGGAATACACGTGACACACCCCTGCTACACCAGAATTTAGGAAAGAGAGCTCAGAAGGAGACAAGCCATACAAGAGGCAGGTCGCAGTGAGAAGGGCTTGGTAACTTTGAGAGAGAGACTTGTTAATATTTCCAAGACAAATAAAAATAGTCCCATACTATTCTTTACCTCTCCTGTCACTACATGACAAACGGGATGCTACTCCAAGATATAAAACCGCTCGTCCACAAGTCTCATAATATATATAACTTCTCTACAAGTAAATACAAAGTCTTAAATGACATTTAGTCATTTTATGACATTTGGTAGCAGCGAACGTATACGAACCTCGTCTACGAATCAACATTTAATTCCTACAAAATATCAAGATTGAAAACAAAAAGAATACCTCTCACAACCAGCTCCTGACAGTATTCTCTCCACCCAGCCCCCTCCGCCTCCCCGATCATCATGCAGATGCAGAGGTGAAAGAGGTCACAGGACGCCTTGCAAGTAGTTTAACAAAATATTGATACGATCTTGCAACTTCTGCGACGAACCAGCGAATCTATGGACATCGTCTCCGAATTAAAAGCAAATTTCTACAAAAGCAGGCGAGACTCTACAAGATTAGCTTCAGTTCTACAGTGAATCCCTACAAAATACAGCCTACAATGCAAATAGTCTACAAGTCTACAAAACAACTCTATAATCTTCACGTAACTTCAAGCAGCAACAAGAAGAATATAAAACAAAGCAAGTAAAGAAGAGGAGAGACCAACAAGCACACAAGCCCCCACCACTCTCTCCCGCCATTCGCTGACGCAGAGGTCAAGACACACAGCAAAACACCAAGTCCATATTCACAACTCATCTTACTCACCCGTCTTCACTAAAGTTACTCATCGCTACTCATTCACTCACCACAGCTACCAGTGTGGGAAGCCGACGTCACCATGTGCTGAGATGACATCACAACGCGAGTCTGCCATGCCAAGCAACGTGTGACTGACACCAGGCACTTCTCACCCACTACTCATTACTCATTATTCACATAGCTCCTACTCATACTCATTTATTTTCACAGTTAAGTTGGAAATTCGACGTTCTATGCTGAGGTTTGCCTGGGACAGCCGTTAACCACCACAAACACCAGGCCATGGAATTTCCTGAGTAATATCGTCCATCAACACACCACTAGAATTATCAAGAGATCTTCAATCAAACCAGTATTTTTCTTCCGAGATCGACTTTTGTACCGACACACCTCTACAATCTGTATCAAGTGGGTAAAATTATACTTGCTCATTTCTTCTCAGTGCTAAAATTAGCTATATTCAACTAATTTACTCATCTATTTTGCTAGGACATAAATAAACAAGAGGCATATTTCATAACACCATATCTTAATGACAGGAATATTTTTGCCACTCCCCACGTTAATACCAGATGACACACAATTAGCCACAACAACAGACTCACAATTAAGAGAGCCCCAAGGCAACACACCAGATAACACACAAATTGCCACAACATCAGACTCACAATTAAGAGAGCCTCGAGGCAGCCCACCCCTTGTACAAACCTCACCACACACTAAAGATAAAGAAACAAATACGGGAGTTTCAGATGATGAGTGGGAAACCCCCTCTGACATAGAGAGTGTGGACTTTGCCGCTGCCTTGCACACGTATGCCAATATACTTAACAGGGTTCACCGGTCCGGTCATACATATTCCACCATTCCCTCACACAACGATAAACACGTCCAAGTTGAATTAACAGGGCAATCAGTAAAAATGGATCAAGAAACTAATACCGCGGATCTAACAACCACACCTCACGTGTTTGTGTATCACGAGGATAAAACTGCCCCAAAATTCTCTGGCACAGACAAAGATCGCATTGATGTCATTTCATTAGTCAGTCAGTGCGAACAAATGTTCATCAAGCGCCACATACTAGATGAACAAGAGAAAATTGCAATTTTTTCATCTTGCATAAGCCAGGAAAGATGTCCAGCAAGCAATTTATTGCGCTCAGATAAGCTCCATCGTGCTAGGACACATGATGAATTTAAAACTGAATTTCTGAAGAAATTTTCTGGAGGTATGAACTTCTTGCCAGGTATAATTCCAGAATTACATAAAATTGTAGATCTTGTAAGGGAGCACACTACAAACCATGTGCTCAGTGAAATAACTGCTGATGTCTCCACAATCAAGAGAACTTTGTTAGCTACACTGGAGAATTCTAATTGGATAACAGATGATGGAAAGATGTCCCCAGACCTCGTCGTGGACATCATTGGTTATGTAGCTGCCTTGTGTAAATTACCTGATAGGACTCTTAAGATCGCCAAGACGATCGCGTACACCCCAGGAATGTGCTTGCTAGACTTAATGAACGAGGTAGAGATGCAGTGCAGTAAAGCAGGTGTGGTCGACACACATGCACATTCTGGTAGAATCAGGGTACCTGAGACAGTATCAGCTGTGAAAACATCTACACCGACCCCAAACAGAGAACAAAATCGATCGCGACCAGAAATGAGGCAGCCCAAACAAACAAAAACGCCTAGACCTCGTTCCCAGACGCCTTCCTACAGGCAGTTTCATAAGTTTTCGCTCAGCCCGAGCAGGTCTCGCGCCATAAACAACACTTCTTATGGGAAATCACCTCGTAGGTCACAGTCAAGGGATAGGTCCATTCTATGTCATTATTGTGCAAAACCAGGACACACAAGGTATGAATGCTTTATCAAGGCAACAGAGGACAAACAAAAGACACAAGGATTTGGTCCTTACTGTAGGCATCATAGATACCAAGGGCACTGGACTAGTGATTGCAAAACAGTAGAAAAAATTGTGTCTATGTTCAAATCGGGGGAAGACCAGGTCATGACAAAAAACGAACAAACGTAAAGAAGAACAAGGTTAAACTTCACATAGGAGGCATGTTGGGAAATGAGTGTATCTTGATACCAGCTGTATGTGAGGATCAAAACGTTTCCTTATTTTTAGATACAGGCTCTCCAGTGAACTTAATAACACATGAAGAACTAAATAGAATTCTTAAAAATAAAAAGAAAGTAACTTTTCTGGATGACGCTGATTTAGTTTTATACACAGTAGATGGACAAGAGATTACTGTGAAGGGTATGATAAGATTAAATCTCAGTTTCACAGAAACTACAAGACCATTCTCTGCATTTTTCTATATCGTTGAAAACTTAGCAATTAAAGCTCATATGTTACTGGGCTTAAGATCCATGAGAGCTGAGAACATAACTATACTCCCACAAATGAATGGAATAGACTTTGATAATGAATTTATAGAGGAAATAACTTCAGAGCCCTCACTGATTGGTAGAAGAGAGCCAAAAAGAATTGGTAATATTAAAGGCTTAAACAAACATACACAAACAGATGAGTGTATAGTTCCACTCCCACCAACAACCCCATCCTCCGGAATTAGTGACCCAGATAACAGTACTGATTTATCAATTTTTCCAGCCCATCTCACTAATGATTTAGTTATACCACCTAATTCATACATGAAGGTTACCATAAAGAGCAAATTACGGAATAGTACTGTTCTTGTCTTAGAAGAATTATGTAAAGTAAAGGGATTGTCAGTAGAAAACGCATTATGTCATACGAACGACGAAGGGCAAACTCAGATATTCATAATTAATCACATGAATGGGGAAGTTCAGTTGAAAAAGGGAACTTGCATAGTTAATATTGAAAAATGTCCCACCCCTGTGAAGGAAATAGTTATAGCTGGAGTAACAAGTGAGATAAAATCTACGGATAGAGAAAGAATAAAAGAGAATTTAATTCACTCAGGTGAATTTGATGAAGAAAATGATTTGTTAACCCTGCTGGAAACACACAGGGACACCGTAGCACTGCCCGGAGAACAATTAGGGTGTACTAACTTGATTAATCACATGATTAATGTGCACCCAGAAACACCACCAATTTTCGTACCAGCTTACCGCATACCACACTCCCAACGTACACTTGCAAATCAGTATGTCGATGAAATGTTAAAACTTGGAATTATTGAGCCTTCAGTCTCCCCATGGAATGCTCCCCTATTCTTCGTGCCCAAACGAAATGGAGAAATGCGTGCGGTAGTAGATTACCGTAAACTAAATAATCACACAATCCCAGACAGATTTCCCATGCCATTGCTAAGCGATGTTCTACAGAATATTGGTCCTGAGAATAATATATTCTCGACCATCGATCTCCTAAACGGCTACTATCAGATTCCGGTATCTCAGGAGTCACGTAAATACACTGCCTTTTCAACAAACAGAGGCCATTATCAATATACAAGAATGCCAATGGGACTGAGGACAGCCCCAGGCACATTCCAGCGTCTTATGAATTACGTATTGTCCGGAATTTTAGGACAAGGAATATTTGTTTATCTTGACGATATTATAATCGCAACGAAGAATATTAAGGATCATCTCAGGAAATTAGACTTACTCTTACAAAAGCTTAGTGATGCTGGATTAAAAATTAAACTTTCTAAATGCAAATTTTGCTTTAAGGAAATAAATTCCTTAGGCCACAAATTAAGTTCTGATGGTATTCACACCACTGATGACAAAATACAGGCAGTGAGAGATTTTCCTGAACCCACTACGACTGACGAAGTTAGACAATTTTTAGGTCTGGCTGGGTACTATAGGTCATTCGTACCACAGTTCTCTCATATAGCCTTTCCTCTATTCCAACTACTCAAAAAAGATGCTGTATTCCAATGGGAGGAAGAACAAAAAAGGGCATTTAACAATCTAAAAATTAAACTAACAAATGCACCTTGTTTAGCATATCCGGATTACACAAAATCATTTCTTATTTGTACAGACGCATCAGTTAAAGGATTAGGGGCTGTACTGATGCAGGAAGATAAAAGAGGAAAGAATCAACCGATTGCATTTGCCAGCAGACAAACAAGAGGTGCGGAGAAAAATTATTGCACTACAGACTTAGAGGCACTTGCAGTGGTTTTTGCATTACAAAAGTTTCGAGATTTGGTATATGGTTACGAAATCCACTTATTCACCGACCATAAACCACTGGTGGGTATGTTTAAAGAAAAACTCCTTTCTGGGAGGAGAGGAAGATGGAAATGTACAGTTGAAAACTACAATGTACAAATTCATTATATACAAGGTAAAATGAACATAGTAGCTGACGCATTATCTAGGAACCCGAACACAATTCAGGTCGCGGCGTTAGATCTCAAAGGAAATATCCCAAACCACGAGGATATCGCAAAGGCACAAAGACTTGACCCAATATGGTCTAAAGTAATATACAAGTTAGAAAGTGGAGATGACATACAATTACCCAAACTGCATGTCCCACTTGAACAATTCACAATGGTCAATAATACATTATACAAAATTAACTCTAAACAACCAAAACGCCAAAGAAATACTAACCAGTTGGTAGTACCTAATGACATGATACCCCAAGTATTACGATTGATACACGACAGCCCACATGCAGGACATCCTGGAAAGGATAAGACATTCAACCAAGCCCAGCTATTATATTACTGGCCTTCATTACGAAAAGATATAAACAATCATATAGACAGATGCGAATCATGTGCGAAACACAAAGGATACCCAATCACACCTGCACCGATGGGTAATTACCCTGTACCACATCAACCATGGGACGTTGTCGCTGTTGATTTACTCAAGATGCCATTATCATACAATAATAACCTATACTTATTCGTTGCAACGGATCATTTTTCCCGTTATGTCATTTTAGCTCCAATTAAATATAAGACAGCAGAGACAGTAGCAAAGGCAATAACAGATAATGTAATATGTCGCTTTACTACCCCAAAGGTATTAATAAGTGATAATGGAGGAGAATTTAATTCTGAGATCTTACAAGAAATATGTAAACAATACAACATCAAAAAGGTTAACGTTTTGGCCTATCACCCAGCATCGAATGGGTTGGTAGAGAGACAAAAGAAAAAGGTATTAGATGTGCTACGACACATTCTCAGTGAAAATTATGCAAGCTGGGATGATTGGATTCCCAGAGTAGAGGCCTCAATTAATGGGTCTATAAATAAATCCATCGGTGACACACCACATTTCATTATATATGGCACAGATAAAAAATTACCATATGAGCTCCTAGAAGGTGACAGCATGCCTATATACAATTACGATGATTACTCTAAACTCCGTTTACGTGAATTCCAGGACATTCACAAAAGAGTCAAAAAACAATTAACGATGTCCAAGGAAGAAATGACGGAGGCATTTAACAAGAAGGCAAAAGATTCACCTATCAGCTTAGGAGACATTGTTTACGGTGTCATTCATACGAGAGACAATAAATTATCCCCAAAATTTGAGGGCCCATACAGAGTAATTAACATAAAAGCAAACAAAGTTTTAATTAAGTCACTTTCAAGAGCAGCCTTCACTGGCCGCTTTAGTATTAGAGCTATTTCTTAGCTTTAGTAAAATGTATGGTGATCCCCTCCCCCCCCCAAAAAAAAAAAATGCACCATGTGATCGAAGGGGTTAAAATGCCTTAATGTAAATGAAAGCAATGTTCTTTAAAAAAAAAGATTGGTTTATATACCTAGGCAATGATAAAATACGGGTCATCACAGTGAATGTGCTACAGGCGATCAGATATAACCACACAACTGTATGTTATTTTCGCAGTTGATGTATAATATTTCAAATAACCCATTCTTCATACATTGTACCCCATGGTTATGAACTGTAGCGCAACAAACATCGCCAGTTATTAAAACGGGATTCACAACGTCATATCATCAGGACCCATCCTAAGATGGAAAAAAAAAAAAAAAAGTAATATTTGCTCTTGGGACAAAATGCAGGCAGGATAGGAAAAATTCATAGTGCTAGTACTCACATGGTCTAAATTAAAATATGGGTTAAAGATTTAATGCTTTGTAAAGTAGGATGATACGAGCAATCTCACAGGAAAAATCCTCAGCAGTGGCAAAGTCTACTATTTCGTTTCCTTAAATGCATCTGCTTTCCCTCGCAGGAAACATTAACGTAGCTAGAAGCTTAATTATTGAGAGGTATATGTTTCCGTGGGTAAAGCTAACGAGTGCCGATATCGTAAGCAGTTATGCACTTAGATACACTGGGAATTTTCATCGTTACCAGATAAAAGAGAATAATTATTTTTATTAATATACGTGGGTGAAAGGTCACGTGTTAATGTAAATATTTGATATAATTCAATAGCAGAATAAAAATGTTAAAACTAAAACATGCTCTGTTACATTTACACTGAGACTATATTGATCGTGATTTGTTGTTTGTTACGAGTGCTTTATATTGAAAACTTCTAACTAATGAAAAGATATGAGGCAAATGCAAGGTGGTCAAAAATTGTGGATCCCTTCCCATTAGTTGCTAATTCTCGTGAGTTGCGGGGATACCACAGCCAATATTACCATTACACTGGTTTACAAAAAAAAAAAAAAATCTGAGGCAAGCATGTGAATAGGTGTTTTTGACTAATTTTGATATGCTTAATTCAAATTTCTAAACAGTTTTGCTCTATCACCTCTAGTTTTTTTGCTTTCACATATACCTTTTTTTATTATAATGTATATATTTATAATATAATGAGTTTAATTCATATATTAAAATGGCATATTACAGAACGAAACAAAACAGACACAGAACACTGACAGAACTAAATATTACCATTACTTGGATATAAGCATATATACACACCATAGTACTCAGTCAGAAGTGAGTTTTTTTGGACGATCTGGTATACTTTGCCTCCGGGATGTCGCGCAGGAGCATCCAGCAGAAGTCCCTCATCATGCTGGGGTTCCACTTGCCTTGGTAGTTGCTCTCCATCTTAGTAATATCTTGGTGGAACCTTTCCCCACTTTCGGCACTTACTGTTCCGAGGTTCTGGGGGAAGAAGTTGTGGTGGGAGTGGAGAAAGTGAATCTTGAGAGACATTCGGCACCCCATATCCTGATAACCCTGCAACAACTTCTCGACACGCTCTTGGTAATCTAGTGCCCGTGTGTTACCAAGGAAGCCATGGCAGACTACCTTAAATGCTTCCCATGCTCTCAATTCCTTCAAGGTGAGCTTCCCCTCGAATACCTCATCCTTCAGTACCTCCCGGATCTGAGGTCCGATGAAGATGCCCTTCTTGAGCCTAGCAGAACGGAGAGCTGGGAACAGAGTGCACAGATGTTGGAAGGCAGCGTCATCCTTGTCCATGGCCTTCTTAAAATTCTTCATAAGGCCAAGCTTGATATGAAGAGGGGGAAGAATCATCTTGTTCATGTCCACCAGAGGATTTTCTTGGGCACTGTGTTTCCCAGGCACGAAAGTTCTCCCAGACCCCCAGTCCTTCTGTGTGTAGTGCTTGACATGTTTGAACTTGTTGTGGCGCGCTTTTTGAACCAAGTTCCAAGAAAATAGGACGGTAAATGGATTTTGACGAATATTTTGGGTCTAGGCCTATATGTATACAAGTACATACATGTATACATGTATATCTCAAACACTAGAGGTGATGAGTGAAAACGGATTTCGAATCTGAAATCAGCACCCCAAAATTAGGTTAGAACACCTAATTTCATGCCTCAAATTTTTGGTAAACCAGTGTTATCTAGCTAACTTTCTATTTCCATCTCTCAGAACCCTCTTCATATTCTATACTCTGTCTCTGTCTCCCTCTTAACATCCATGATTCCATAGTTTATTCCTAATTTTGTGAAGCAACCAAAATATCTGCACTCCCCATTATAGGACACAAAACCATCCCTGCAATACACAATATAATCCCAGGGAAGTGTCAAGGGGACATAGGACAAGGATCACCCATTACATAACTCTCTGGATGTGTCGCTGTGTTAAGGTGATTCTGCCATATATATAGTTTTTTTTCGGGAACAATCACGAGAGTTGTAATGTCTTCGTTCCACCAGCTTGCTTTTGGTGCGTCCTCATCCTGTTCAGCAGTTATTCCAGCGAAATGTTTTGGGAGCTTTTCTTTTTTATTTTAGTCAGCATCACTCATCTTAACAGTACAAGGTTCATCACCTTGTAACGGCTTCTTTCAGAGACGTTTTATTTAATGTATTCTTGGCATCTCTAGTTTATTGAAAGCTTAGAATGGACATTAAACTGGAGGGATTAGATAACTTACATTAACTCCGTCACTACATTGGGGAAATTCTAATATATATGAAAATCTGAGGATAACACGAATAAGCTAATAACACGTGTAATAATGCAAATGTAAATGCTACCAAACTCCTAGGTCAACACTGATATCAGATAAAATTAAAATGCATCGTGTTGAGCTAAGTGTCGCTGCTTTTTATTCTATTACTTCATGAACGACACAGCAGATTTTCTGTTAAATATGAAACAGAAATTTTCATCTCCTCTAATATTCTTTCTCCTACTCCTGAAATATTCTTAAGAGACCACTCTTGAGGAATAGTAATTTTCCAGCTTGACAACAGGTTCACATGTCACCAGTTTGATGTAAATGCTTAACATCCACAGCGAAAAAATGTTAGGACCTTATCACTCAACTGGTGTGACGGTACTTGTGGAGGTGATTTAATGACATCAATGAGTCATGTGAGAGATCAATAAAGCCTGCCTGAATGGAATTCAGATAACTACAGTAGCTTGTTCTTTGCCCTAGCTTGGGATCGTACTCGAGTCCATTCAAACAGCAGACCACTATTCCAAGAAGTCAAAATCAGAATGTCTACTGAAATGATGGAAAAGCTATGAAAAGCAGATGCTGCAAATGTATGCAATGTTCCCCACTCTGGCGCGAGCAATATTATTCTCAAAATAAAATATACCAGCATATTAACAACAGTGTATTCACTATTTTTCAATGTGATCCATTGCATATATATATATATATATATATATATATATATATATATATATATATATATATATATATATATATATATATATATTTCGTAGCTGTAGCCGAGGCATTTCCAAAAATGTTAGATTATAGGGATGCAAGAGGAGAGAATTTTCAAGTTATTCTTGCCGTGCATGGCAAAAGAAAGATAAAGATGAGTCTGGGGTTTGACTGCAGCTTAATTCTCAAAGGGGAGTTATCTTGAAAGTGCAGTACTAAGGTGAGGCCAGTTTACAGTATGGTAGCTAACGCCGTGCCTTCTACTCCCGTCTTTTCCACCGAGCCTTTCCTCTTTCATATCGCTTCCCAACCCCTTCTGACCCGTCTTTCCAATTTCCCCTGTATAAGACTGGTTGGGTCATGTGTGTGGGCATGTTTATGAATCTGTGGTGATTTCCATCAGGTGTGTGGTGTGGCTTTCCATGACGTCAAGTTGTGTTGTGTGCAACATTCCTTAACTAGAATTCCTACTGTTGTTTCCTCCAGCTCTCTCGAATTTAGGCACAACTTTCCTCATACCTCAATATTACATATTAATGGCGTATATGTCACTAGCCATTATGTAGCGTGTTATGATATATTAGTGCCATGCCCATCGCTCGGTCATGCCAAGCTGTTGTACATATTCTGTCATAACATATTAATCCATGGTATTAATACCAATATAGTATAGGCACAAGAATATTGTAGAAACATAACATACCGTAGCAATATATTGTATGGAGTAACTACATAGTAGTAAAAACTGAACACAGAACATTGCATTGTAGTGATATAATGTATATATACATTTGTACAATGGTAATTTAATGGCAGAACTATGGCAAGTCTATTGTAGTCAATTGTATTTTAAAAGCAGCCATATGTAATGTATCTATTAAAAACAATATATATATATATATATATATATATATATATATATATATATATATATATATATATATATATATATATATATATATATATATATATATATATATATATATATATATATATTGTTACGGAACAGCGAAAGATAATGTACACTTTAAGTGAGAATACTAAAAATCACTACTGTCCCGTAAAGTTCCAGGTTCAAAACAAAAGAGTTAGGTAAAATTACAAGTTAAAGTTTAATGCTCAAACTAACAACTAAACATTCAGGACTCATAAGGATAATGTAATGGCAAAAAATAGGTTAAATATATGGTTAACTGCAATAGCCTCTATTAACACGAAATTAGCAAGAGTAAATTTACCTAAGTCAGCCCTGATAAAATGAAAATACACTGGGTAATGCTCAGTTAATGCAAGATAAATTATTACAGATACAAACTATTATGAACAATGGCTAACAACAAGAACCCTACATGAATTACAAAAAACCTCACTAGGCCTACAAATTAACAACTTATGCTATACAGTACAAGAACAAAATGCAATAACACTTATATTCAAATTACACTGCTGCTAGATGGTTGGAGACTTCCTGAGCACTCACAATAATAACTGTACAGGGGAGGACAGAGATGTGAACAAAATGAGGAGTAGATATAAGTGGCAATTAATGTAGAGACTGAGCTCATTATATAGGGGCCAGCAGAGCTTGATACAACTTGTAAGAAGGACGCGCAAATGAAGCCATGGGGACAAAGAGTTGACAATCCCGCTCTGAACAACAGAAAGAACGACTTACTCTACTATAACGGTAGAAGGGGGGAGTGAGGTAGAACACGCTCGTGATCAAACAGGCAGCACACTGTACGTTAAAATTACACAAAGGATGATGAAATCATAGGCTATGTAACACCTCCCCACAAAGAAAAAGAAATTTACAAAGGAAATTTCTTATTACTCAAAAACAATGTTTAAAGTCTAGATAAGCAATCTGCAATAACATTTTCTTTCCCCTTGACATGTTGTATATCTAATGAATACTCCTGAAGAAGTAGACTCCATCTTGTCAATCTCTGATTTTTATCTTTAAACTTACTAAGGAATTTCAGTGGGTTATGATCGGTATAAATGACTATGGGGTCAAAACCAGAACACAAATAAAATGAAAAAAGCTGTAAACCCAAAATCAAGGCCAAAAGCTCTTTCTCAATAGTTGAGTAGTTCTTTTGAGGTGGAGTGAACTTCTTACTGTAATAAGATACAGGGTGTTCAATACCCTGATCATCCTCTTGCAGCAAAACAGCCCCAGCTCCTGTATCACTTGCATCAACAGCCATCTTAAAAGGCTTAGCAAAATTTGGAGTAGCGAGCACTGGCTGACTTAATAGGATAGCTTTAAGTTTGTTGAAAGAGGATTCACAGTTATCGGTCCAGACAAATTTAACTCCCTTTTTCAGTAGGTCTGTAAGTGGTGATACAAGAATTGAAAAGTTAAGAACAAATCACTGTAATAACCTACCATTCCCAAAAATCTTTGTAGCTCTTTCCTACTTTTAGGTCTGGGAAGATCACTTATAACCTGAACCTTAGCTGCTGGTGGTGCAACATGTCTGTCACCAGTTACGTACCCAAGGTACTGAACTTTAGCTTGACCAAACTCACACTTTGATAAATTAGCCACAAGATTAGCCTGAACTAAACGCTCAAGAAATTTACTGACATGGCATAGGTGATCTTTACAGTTGTCACTGAAGATTAATACATCATCAATATAAACAACACACCCTGCCAAACCCTCTGTTACAACATTCATGAGCTTCTGAAATGTGACTGGTGCATTCTTCATACCATATGGCATTACAGAACATGCAAAAGTCTTTCCTAGTGTTACAAAACATGAGATCTCCCTAGCACGTTCAGTCATAGGTACTTGCCAGTATCCCTTTAACAAATCAAACTTACTTATGTACCTAGCCTTTCCGATCTTGTCTATGCAATCTTCCATGTGAGGGAGAGGGTAAGTGTCTGTTTTGGTTATCTGATTAACACGTCTGTAGTCAATGCAAAGCTGCTGTGACCCACCTGGCTTAGGGACCAGAGTGACAGGAGAACTCCACTCGCTCTGACAGGGCTCAATCATCTTGTGATCCAACAGGTAGCCAAGCTCCTTCTGGATGAGAGGAACTTTCACTGGGTTCACACGGTAAGGAGGCAGTTTAATTGATTTTGCGTCTCCAACATCGACATCATGCATCAACACAGTGGTTCTTCCTGGAGTGGCACGGAACACTTGCGGGTACTCCTGCAGTAATGCCGAAAACTCTTGCCTTTCCTTGGGAGGTAGATGAGAAAGCTTAGTCTGGAGATCATTCATGATATCAGGATTCTTCCCCAAACTATCACTCAGGCTCATACTGCATGGGAGAGCTTCACTTGCAGACTCGGGTGGAACAGCTACAGTGCAGACTGGGTTATTTTCGTCCCGCCTGTGATATAACTTTAGCATGTTGATGTGACATAGTTGCTTGTTCTTTCTACAATCTGATGTGGCGATGACATAGTTGACATCACTGAGTTTCTTCTCCACGAAATAAGGACCACTAAACTTGGCTTGAAGAGGTTGCCCATGCACTGGTAGCAGAATCAAGACCTGATCTCCTGGCTGAAAGTGGCGTAACCTGGACTTCTTATCATACCAAGTCTTCATCTTCTCCTGAGCAGCTCCTAAATTCTCTCTCGCCAGCTGTAAAGCAGTGGACAGCCGTTCTTTGAACTTCATCACATACTCCAGCAGGTTGACGTCATCTTCCTCCGACAGCCAGCATTCCTTGAGTAGCTTAAGGGGTCCTCTTACTTTATGGTCAAACAGTAGTTCAAAAGGTGAGAAGCCCAGTGATTCATTTGGAGATTCTCTTGCAGCAAACACAACGAATGGAAGACCTTTATCCCAATCTTTCTGATGTTCCAAACAGTATTTCTTGAGCATCGATTTGAGTGTTTGATGATATCTCTCCAACGCTCCTTGGGTCTGGGGATGGTAAGCTGAAGACGTGATCTGGGTGATGCCCAACTCTTTCAGAGACTGCTTGAAAACATTTGACATGAAATTACTTCCCCAGTCTGACTGTACCTCCTTGGGCAGACCAAACTTTGTGAAGAACCCTAGCATTTCCTTAACCACGTTCTTTGCTGAGATATTTGTAAGTGGAATGGCTTCAGGATAACGAGTAGCCATATCAATCAGGGTCAACACATAAGAAAATCCTGAAGAAGTCTTAGGAAGAGGGCCCACAATATCCACCAGCACACGGGTGAAAGGCGCCTCAAAAGGAGGAATGGGAACTAGAGGTGCAACCTTTTCGGTCTGATTACACTTCCCCACAACTTGACAGGTGTGACAAGACTTACGATACCAGGAAACATCCCTGAAGATACCTGGCCAGTAGAAGTGTTTCAAAATGCGTGCCACTGTCTTCCTCACTCCAAGGTGTCCTGCCAAACTGGAATCATGAGCCACTCTAATGATATCCTGCCTACAAACACGAGGGATGACAACTTGATGTATAACCTCCCATTCACATTCGGCTGATGCTGTTGGGGATCTCCACTTCCTCATAAGTGCTCCTGACTTTATATAATAACAAGTAGAAGCACCAGCTGACTCTTCCTCACTGCAAGCAGAGTTAGCTAGACCTTTCAACTCAGGGTCAGCAACCTGCAACTCAACCAACTCTTGACGAGACAAATTATCAACACTACGGGGTACTGCCTCATCTGGTGAGTGGTCCAAATTAGCAAGAAAAGTGTCAGCTAGGATAACATCATCATCATCATTTTCCACTAAGTCACCAGTAACTTTAGACTTAGCCCTAGTGACAGCACATGCAGGGAACACATCAGGGACATCACAATCCTGGGTCGCAGCCACTGGCTCACTAGACAACTGAGGAGCTGGACACACTTGACTTCCACCAATATCATTTCCAAGTAAGAAAGTTACACCTGACATTGGGAGTGTCTCAACCAACCCAGGCATAACGGAACCATTAACAAAACCAGACTCTAAATTCACTCTGCACAAAGGGACAGAGAAGTAATTATTCCCTACACCTTGTAAGATTACAGTTTCATCAGAGGAATTAACATTAGAGCCTAGAACATTGGTCAGCATAAGGGATTGGCAAGCACCTGTATCACGATATATTTTAACTGATTTCCTGTCATTACTGTCCAGAGGACTGACAAAACCATCAGACAGGAAATTAGCACATAAACTCTTGAGAGTGTCACCCACGTTACTGCTCGAAAGAGGAGCTCCATCATGAGAATTTAAGTTACCCCTCAAAGCAGGTTCAGTTAACTCAGTTAAAGAATTCTAGGAACTCTCAAGAGTGGACACTAGACCAATTGACTGAATATTTAAAGACTCCTTTTTGTTCACATCACGCTGTCTCCTGAAACATTTCTCCATAGTATGACCAAGCTTACTACAATAAGTACATTTACTTTTCTGAAACCTAGAGGTGAAGCTGGTATTTACTTCCTGAGAAACATCATCTTTATTCTCTTTCCTGTTACCTGTACTCTGAGTAGAGGCAACGTACTTACTCTCAGCTTTCCCTTTTTCTTTAGAATATCTCTTGTGAGTGAGAACATATTCATCAGCTAAAACTGCAGCATCAGACAAATTATCTATTCTTCTCTCATCAAGATATAGGCTTACATCTTTATAAATACACCTCTTGAAGTCCTCCAGCAAAATCATCTGCTTAAATTTGTCAAAATCAGAATCCACATTCTTAGAATTTAACCACTGCTCTAACAGACCTTCTTTGATTTTTGCATACTCAACATGGGATTGCTTATCTTGCTTATAAGTTGTCCTAAATTTTACTCTATAGGCTTCAGGAACAAGCTCATAGGCCTTAAGAATCAAGCTCTTAACTACATCATAATTATCAGATTGATCCTGAGGCAAAGATGCATAAGTTACTTGAGCTTTACAGGTGAGAACAGTTTGAAGGAGTACTGGCCAATACTTTTTGGGCCAATTAAAACCTGTAGCTACCCTCTCAAACAACTGAAAATACTTTGTTAAATCAGATTCATTAAAAGGAGGGACAAGTTTAACATTTTTAGCCACATCAAAATCATCAGAGCTAGATGATCCAGTTCCACCTTGTTTCATGCGATACTTATGGTCTGCCTGAATCCTAGCAAGTTCAATTTGTGCCTCCTGAGAACGTGCCTGAAACTCAGCCTCCTTAGCACGAGCCTCCTGCAGGGCTAGCTGTAACTTAGTTAATTCAATCTGCGTTTGCTCATTTCGAGGAGTTACATTAAATAAGCTTTCATTAATCATGTCGACAATTTGATCTTTAGAATGATGAGAGTGAACAGTAATTCCCATTTGTTGAGCAGCAAGCTTAAGTTCATTCTTTGTTCTGTTTTCTACATCACACACTGTTTGCACATTTGACAAAAAATCTTTGGCTTCATCAAGAGTAGTAATAGTAGACATCATGAATAGATCACAGTCACAAAATATCAAGCAATATCCTTATGATAATATCCTGAATATCCTGATAAGAGGTCGCCAAATTTATGTTACAGAACAGAGAAAACTGTCCCGCAAAGTTCCAGGTTCAAAACAAAAGAGTTAGGTAAAATTATAAGTTAAAGTTTAATGCTCAAACTAACAACTAAACATTCAGGACTCATAAGGATAATGTAATGGCAAAAAACAGGTTAAATATATGGTTAACTGCAATAGCCTCTATTAACACGAAATTAGCAAGAGTAAATTTATCTAAGTCAGCCCTGATAAAATGAGAAAACCAGATAATGCTCAGTTAATGCAAGATATATTATTACAGATACAAAATATTATCAAAAATGACTGACATAAAAACACATGAATCACAAAAACCTCACTACGCCTACGAATCAAGACCTCATGCTATACAGTACAAGGAAAAAATGTAATAACACTTATACTCAAATTACACAGCTGCTAGATGGTTGGAGACTTCCTGAGCACTCACAAAAATAATAACTGTACAGGGGAGGACAGAGATATGAACAAAATGAGGAGTAGATCTAAGTGGCAATTAATGCAGAGACTGAGCTCATTATATAGGGGCCGGCAGAGCTTGACACAACTTGTAAGAAGGACGCGCAAATGAAGCCATAGGGGACAAAGAGTTGACACTCCTGCTTTGAACAACAGAAAGAACGATTTACTCTATTATAAGGGTAGAAGGGGGGAGTGAGGTAGAACACGCTCGTGATCAAACATGCAGCATACTGTACGTTAGAATTATACAAAGGATGATGAAATCATAGGCTATGTAACAATATATATATATATATATATATATATATATATATATATATATATATATATATATATATACAATTTTTTTGGATTTAGCCGGGGTATGGCCAGGGAGTGTCAGAAAAATACCAAACACAAATTTTTATAAACGTGCACGCCGTGACGGCGCGAAATTGTCGGAAAACGCTACATGCGAAAATGTTTGTCTATGCAGAAGAGACTGTATGACGCCTCACTTACTCTCATTATATGGGAAGTTTTTGTTGAATGCAAATTAAGGATTTGGACCAGCCGAGTGGGAAGCCTGATCTATGCCGGGGTAGTGCGTGTGTGTGTGTGTGGCCCTGGAAAAAGGGATCGTAGTGCAACGTGTGTTCTAATGTTCCGACAGAGAGAGAGAGAGAGAGAGAAAGAGGAATGTATTTCTTCGGCGTGAGGAGAGTCCGAAGGAGTGTTCACGGGACAAAAGCCCAAGAGTCCTACTTGTATAGAATAACTGTGTGCCAAGCGGTGAGTTAAGAATAATCCAGGATGACGAACCTGAAGCAACAATTGTATACACATACTTGGTTCATAATGCCGATTTCTAATTGCCTGCCTCATGCAGGGACATCTGCCTTTCTACTCGTAGATGAAACTAGGAAAAATAGTCATGACCATGACGTACAGTCTCCAGAAAAAATCGAGCGACCGGCTTGACGAGCAGGTTGGTGTATGTGGCATCGCCGCACCCCCAGTTTCAGCCCCTCCCCCCCTCCCGTCCCTCTCCCCATTCATTCGTCTACCTTCCACCCTCCTCACATCCAAAGGCCTATTTGCATTGTCTCAACCACTCATCCATCATCCATTTTTCTTGGGAAATAATGATTTTGTTATGATAACGAATAAAAAAACATTATACGGTATTTTACTCCATAGTATGGTTATTATACCACGATCTGAACGCAGGGTAATATAAAATAGTAATATATTCGTATGACAGTGAGGTCTGTAATCATAAAACTTATCATTTTGACAGTTGTAACCATTAAGTGTGTAACATTAAACAGTTGGAAGCTGTAAGTAGATGTTTGTTGTGGTCGGTGGTGTGTGTGGGGGTAGTTAGCCGTCACACGTTGTGATGGGGGCATGGGGAAAGGGAGACGGGCCCGGGGTCGACGGCTCTTCCCGAGGTGGATAGTGTGTGTGTGTGTGTGTGTGTGTGTGTGTTTTCCACTAATGCTCATAAACACGTCTTTATTATCACCATGAAATGTGTATTACAATATTGTCCACTGCGCCATGTACTAGTGATATTAGTTCAATAGTTAAAATTTATAGTGTAACGATATGGCAAATAAGCATTTAATGATCCGTACACAGTAAGACCTTATTTTCTGAATGTTATTCAGTCAGATCTGCAGTGCAATAGCAGATTATAATACATTAGTTTGAACGTAGCCTTTAACTCTGGAGGGTAAGTCAGGTTAAAACAACAAATCTCTAATAAAACATTCACTATTGTCACTATACCACATACTGTAGGGCAACTGGAACAGGGCGATAGCAAAGGTGGTGGGTGGTCCTACGCGGTGTTGCCAGGGTTACTTTATCACTCCCCTAGTTACCCACAATATTCCATTATCATATAAATCCAATGTCTAACCCCATTGTTTCATATCGTTTTAAAATGTGTTCTTAAATATACCGGTAGTCAGTTAGTCTTCCTTATTAAATATTTGCGTAAGGAAGAGTAAAGTGATGGTCTTTGAGAGAGGTGAAGTCAGTGAATGTACAGCGAGGTTGGATGGTGAGGAATTGGATAATGTGAGTACGTTTAAGTACTTGGGTAGTGTGATGCGTAAGGATGGAGGTTTGGAGGGTGAAGTGCTTGAAAGGGTACAGCAGGGAAGAAAGGTTGCTGGTTCTTTGAAAGCAGTGATAAGAAACAGGGAAGTGAGCATGGAAGTGAAAAAGTTACTACATGACAGTATTGTGATACCAACTCTAACGTATGGAAGTGAAGCTTGGACGTTGTTGGAAGGACACAAGTCAAGAGTGAGAGCAGTGGAAATGAGTTGTTTAAGAGGAGCCTGTGGAGTCACATGGAGAGACAGGCTGACGAATGAGAATATAAAGGAGCGTTGTGATGTTGATGTGGATGTGATAGGAAGCGTTATGAGGAACACACTGAGGTGGTTTGGCCATGTGGAGAGGATGGAGGATGAAAGACTGACGAAGAGAGTGTATGTGAGTGAGGTGGAGGGGGGAAGAGGGAGGGGGAGGCCGAGGATGAGATGGAGGGATGGGGTGGAGAGGTATATGAGAGAGGGGTGTGTGAGTTGGGAGCAGGGCAGTGAAATGGCGGGGGACAGGGCGACTTGGAGGCGATTTGTTTGTGGCCACCCCAAACGGGATTGAGGCGTCTGGCAATAGATAGATAGATAGTAACCAAAACCGTTTGTCCATTTGAACATCCTTCCCTCTCTGAGTCAGCTGACGTTTCGGCTGATGATAGTTAATGGGAAAAACCATGGCCACACAGAGATAGAGGAAAGTAGTAACAGACACGGGACACAAGTTGAAAAGCAAATATTCATAAGGTTAACCTGACCGCCACGTCTATTACGTTGCTGTAACACAGACCAATGTGAATTGTAACTCGTCACACATTTGTTGAAAACGTTCTCGCTGAAAACGAATAAACTGAATTATCTGTTGTATGGCACGATGGTGCTGATTAGCGTAAGCTGCAATCGAGACAAGTTTGTTTGGTTACTATGCAGATCATCCATTCTGCCAATTTAGTTTTTGGTTACCTTTTTCGAAATACGTTGTGTTACAAAACGTGCGAATCGCAAATTACACAATATTGCAGTTATAATTGCATAAGGCAAGGTATATTCCTGATATTGTTATCAGGTGGTGCCGGGTCTCTTGCTGGAGTGATTGGCGATAAGTAGCTGAGGCAAGGGGTGGAGGGGCTTGGTTGTATGCAGGGCCGGATTAACCATGGTGTGGCCTGGTAAGCAATGCAGACTGTTGGCCTGCAACATATAGATCTCTTTTTTCTGTTATTTCCGGTGAAATGTTGGCATGACCTATAATGGCCTTTTTTGATGGCCTGATGTGTGATGCCACGTAGTTGGACTCCCAAAGCGTTTATTTATTCCGTTCTGGAAGTCTGGATGGCTGTGACAGGCCATGGCCTGGTAGGCAGTTGCCCATTTTGCCCGTACCTGGTAATCCGGCCCTGGGCCCCTATTCAAAAACGTTCCTAGGAAAGTCCTAAGAAATGCTCTCAGCTGGGACTGTATCTTGGGAATCGATTCATAAACACTACCTAGGACGTACATGGCAGTTCCTACCCAGGAATTTTCCCAAGTCCCAGACTTAGGAAAAGTGCAAACTGTAGCAATATTTTTTTTCGAAAATGCAGTTTTTGGCCAAGATAGAGAGATATATCATTTAGTAAAATACTCTAAGTCACAAAATGATTATAGAAATAATGTAGGTGGATTTCTTGATGAATGTAAGTATCTATTTTCCAGTTACATTTTCTTTTTTCTGTGGACGCTAGGCTATCGTGTATTGTAAACATACAGACGGCGCGGGAGCATTCAGCCTCCTAGAAGAATGCACCCCGGTGGAACCTCTCGGTTTTCAAACATTCTTTTAAGTCCACTTTCATTGAGTATCCTAGCATCATGCACTGACCCTGGCCACTTGGCCAAACAGTTGATAATTCTGTACTTGGCATCAAAAACAACTTGTACATTAATGCTATGATACCGCTTTCTGTTCACATATTCTTCTTCAAACTCTTTTGGGGCTATTATTCTCACATGTGTCCCATCAATTGCTCCAACCACCCCGGGGAAGCCAGCAATCTCCATAAATTCGATTTTTTTCCTTTGTAGTTCTTGGGGGTCTGTGGGGAACTTCAAGAATCTACACATTATTTCACGTCTGTAGAACGCATTTAATGTATGTGAGATAACTCTGCTGACTGTAGGCTGTGAGGGTCCCAAATCATCACTGCTGCATACTTTCATTTTACCTGTGGCCAAATATCTCAACAAAATTATCACTTTCATCTCCGGGGTAAGTGCCTGGTTCCTCTCAGATGGACTTTGCAGGACATCTCTTACCAAGTCAGTAACAAAAATAATTCCTGCACGATCCAAACGGTATCTGCTTATCAGTTCTGCATCACTTAATTCATTCAACACGTCCCTACGTGGGCGAAAAGTTCTCTGCTGACGCCTTGGAGCTTGTTGTTGTTCGGCCATTTTCAGGTCCTAGGAATATTCCTAAGTCGTAAGTCACCTCCCTGGCTACACCTAAAATCTCCGTGTCTTAGGACCAGTCCTAGGACGTGGGAGCGTTTATAAACAAGTCCTGCGACTTGGGATCAGTTCCTACGACTTGCGACTAGTTCATAGGTCCCAGGACCTTTTATGCATACGGGCCCTGGTCGTATGGTGTGCGCGGGATCAGCACACCACGCGGCTCACCCAACTGTTGGCTGTCCTGTGTATGGAATTGGCCTTGATACTTATAATACTGTCAGCAGCAACGAATGGCGTCTAAATATTGACTGACCTTTGCTTATGCCAGCAACCATGTCATAGCCTCGGCTTGACCAACTTAGGCGGTTTAACCACCAGACAAGCTGTCACTCAGTCCCTGTTGCCCAACGTTATCCGATATCATGTATTAAGACACCAACAACCAAGATAATACTGATCCTGTGTTTTACTTATCAACAACACTTTGTTATTATCACACATGGGGTATTAGTAGTAACTAATGGTAATGACCTATACTAGAGTTTGTAAAGTAACAGTGATTAGGTCGAGTAAGGGAAGGAGCACACCAACAACCACTACAAACATCTACTTATAGCTTCCGACTGTTTAATGTTACACACTGACTGGATACAACCGTCAAAATGATAAATTGTATAATTACAGCCCTCACTATCATACGAATATATTACTATTTTATATTACCTTGCGTTCAGATCGTGGTGTATAAATAACCATACTATGGAGTAAAATACTGTGTAATGTGTTTTTATTCGTTATCATAACAAAACCATTATTTCCCAAGACAAATGGATGATGGATGAGTGGTTGAGACAATGCGAATAGGCCCTTGGATGTGGGTAGGGTGGAGGGTAGACGAATGAATGGGAAGAGGGAGGGGAGGGGGGAGGGGCTGAAACTGGGGTTGCGGCGGTGCCACATATACCAACCTGCCCGTTGAGCCGGTCGCATGACTTTTGCTGGAGACTGTACCTTGAAGGAAATATCTATTGTTATAAAATGCTGGACACGTTTTACGGCGCAGTCGTTAAATTAGAAGCTGCTGATGCGGAAGACAAGGGATCCATATTCTCCCTACCAAGGAGTAATGTGGAATACTATGGACTGAAGATGAGTTCCATAACTCTACGCAGCGCTTTTTAGTAGGCGTTGGATGGTGTTATTCACGTGTGGTTGGCTTATGAGATGATCCCATTGTGTAGATGTGGTGGAAGATCGGCTTTTGATTTCATTGTCGTCTGTGTGTTGGTGAGAGGAGTTTGGGCAGCTGTGCTCTTTGTGGCACTATCAGATCTATGGGCAAGCAATGTAATGACTGGACGTACCGGTACACTGTAGGACAGGCCAGTATATGTCTTAATTCTTGCTGCCATTAGCAAAAGTTCGTAGACACTTCTTTGCCAACTGTGATTTGGATGGTGCCACATCAATTATTTTTCTGTGGTAGCACTGTGAAGCAGACAACAAAAAAGAATGAGAAAGAATGGTAACCTATGTAGTTTAGGGAGAAATGAGAAACATGGAAGACAACGTACAATGCTGGCAGAAACCCATGGATGAACTTTTGCTCATGTATGTAAGTATCGGTTCAGTTACAGTGTTGCCTGAGATCACAACCTACGTTCCCCAGATTTTAATCCTTGAAGGGTTACCTGTCATAACGACTTTTGCCGTTGAAAGATATAAATATATTTCAACTAACTATCATGAGGCTTTATGTCGAGGCAAATTGTGAACATTATGTGCGTTATAATGCCGGCAGAATGGTAAAGAAAACACACATTGTTAGGTGGAGGTCTTTGCTGAATGATGCCTTTTCGCTCTGCTGAGCTTTGTCAAATAAAGCTCACCAGAGAAAAACGTTGTTACTCAGTGAAAACCTCCACCTCACATGGTGTGTATTGATTAAAAAAGCCAAACACGATTGGAGATCGTATGTTTTGGCCGTTGGCAAGAGGGTCAGGTTAATATATATTTGTACCTGATGTGAGTACTATAGAACAAGTCTTTGGAAGAGTGAATGGGCAAAGCACATGAATTCTCACTGGCTAAGGGTTTAGGTAGTTCCCTTAGAAGAATTTGGCGGATTAATGCGCTAGCGTTGAAGAATAGCCCTTTCTTAGATTCTGTAGTACTACGTTTCCCCCTTAGTACGTTTTTCAGGTATTGTAGACTCATACAAAATACATGCACTCCAACCTAACGGACTGGAGGGAGGGGAGAGGATGTGAAGCAATTTTGTGTGTGTGTGTGTGTGTGTGTGTGAGAGAGAGAGAGAGAGAGAGAGAGAGAGAGAGAGAGAGAGAGAGAGAGAGAGAGAGAGAGAGAGAGAGAGAGAGAGAGAGAGAGAGAGAGAGAGAGAGAGAGAGAGAGAGGGAGAGAGTGAGAGAGAGAGAGAGAGAGAGAGAGAGAGAGAGAGAGAGAGAGAGAGAGAGAGAGAGAGAGAGAGAGAGAGAGAGAGAGAGAGAGAGAGAGAGAGAGAGAGAGAGAGAGAGAGAGAGAGAGAGAGAGAGAGAGAGAGAATAATAGCAAAAAACCTCTAACCGCTACCGTACTCATAATATATATAGGCTACGTACTCAAATTCATGATACACACACACACACACACACACACACACACACACACACACACACACACAAACATGTAGACACAGTTGTGTCTTGTATTCCCTCCGAGATGCTATATCTAAGTTTAGATATTCCAGTGTTTTCTAGAAGTGTATGTTCCATGTTATGTTATAAAGATGAAACTGAAAGCGTCTACATTTGAAAGTGTGGATTATGTTACGGTGAGCAAACTTGCGTTATGTTCTTATTATAGAGCAGCTAAGACAATTAGTGGGCAGTTCCATTTGCCTGATATTAATGCACGGTTTACTACACCTATTACTTTTCTGCCCGCCAACGATGTACGTAAGTTCCCTGAAGCTCTAATTCTTACCGAGATCCGTTTGGCGCTTTGAACCTTTTTTCAGGAACATGGTGGCAAATTTTGAGAAAGAAGCTTATGAAATATTTATTACTTTTGCATATACTTTCAAGTGATGTGTGTAGGTCCATTGTGGCGTTAAGAATTTCCGAGGTCACGCAGTTTTGGTGGCTTTTTAGGGATTTTCTTTTGTACAAGTATGGTGCTTAGTCTTGGGAGGTGGAGTGAATTCTGCAACACGCAGTGCAGTGCTATACACTCATATGCTTAGGCCATTATAATTTTATTAACTTCGAGGTAACTTAGTTATGGTGCTTTATTTTTACCAATATAGTGGCACACTTTAAGACCGGTCACTTAAGTAAAACTTAATGCTTTTTCATTAGCTTTCCAACAATTTGTGTTGATATGCTATAATCTAAACTTTTCCGAGAATTTATAGTTTTGGTTTATAATTTAGCTTTTTCTGCAGTTTGATGGAGATTTTCTTTTCATTTTTTAAAGATTCACTTACAGCACACCTTGCTTTTCCATAAGTTCCCCAACTACATACGGAGATCCACTGTAGCTTTACTTGTTTCCGGTAAAACATATTTTTGACGTTGTACCCTACCACCCTACAATATGTCCAATGCTCTTGCTCAGTTGAACAATAAATTCTGTATCACCTGTTAATATTTACCATTCATCCATCCATCATCCAATCCTATGTCGCCCCATGAGGTGCGTAGGAACCCAGGGCTCGGCAAGTTGGTCCTGATATTTAAGATGAGAGTGACCAGCCTCACTCATCACTGAGTAGCATTACATGAGCAATAAACCCCAACCACCCCTTGGATAGAAACCTACACAAGCTCAATCCGATTGGAGCGCCTTAATTACCCACCAAACCTCCAGGCGCCATAATTTGGTTATACCTTTACCAACCAGCATAGTAAATGCTTTCCTGATGTACAGGAAACCACTTGGCTTGTCACTCAGTGAAGAGTCACCCATAGGCAGAAGGAAGAGGAAAGAATGAAGGAAAGAAAGACAGAAGAGGGAGCATAAAGTCACCCGTAGGAGTATAAGGAAGCAATGAAGGAAAGAGAGACAGAAGAGGAAGGAAAGAAGAAAGGGAAATGGCAGACACCCAAAGCAGCACTATATGGAGTGAGTGGATGGTGAGCGCCCCCACTTACCATAATAACCAACATCTATATACAGGTATTTTCCGTAAGTTACGAACAAGACAAAACTAGCGAGTTCTATCCAGACAGTAAGAGGGTATGCAGGAGGTGCCAAGGATCTCCCTTTGCGCACGAGAATACAGTCACATACAGTCACGTTCCCAGACATTTTGTGGCCATCTCAATATAAAAAAGAAACTCCACCATGGAGAGATTTACGAGGGAAATGCAAAGCTCATTAGGGATTCCATGGAAATGATTAAAAAAAAAATACCCATATGCTCCTCAGCTCCATCTATTGAAGCAGGGCCGCAAACAGCTATCACCAGGCCCGGGGCAAGATTATCGACAACGAGTACCCCTTCCCGTGATAACTGTGCTGAATATAATTATTATACTCGAAATTTAGCTCACGGCGTGACTGTTCCCTAACCAGTGAGTCACGCACATTGATGTTCTGTCATAAAAAAATCTGTAAAAGAACGATAATTACTACAAGGAAATAACAGTATATTAGGTAAAGAAAAATGAGAAAAAACATTCAGTATGTATTTGTTTATGTACATGTATTTCTGATTGGCTGATACGTTTATAAGAGTTTAGAGCAAAAGCAGACGTCGGATCACAGGTTCATTATATCCCTCGTCCCTTTCAATAATACACAATTCAGTACTGCAATTGGTTTACATAGCCTTGTTTTAATGTGTTTACATATAACTGTTCCTACATCCTCTTTATATAATTTCCTTAGAAACCCAGTGTGTCATTATCGAGTGAACTACTCTATGTTATATTTTCCTCCCTCTTCACTCTGTCGTGGAGGGCAAGGGCCTTCCTTGGGGCTAGAGCCACAGAGATTACCCCCTCTCCTCGGCCGTGGAGTAACTGTAGAACAAAGCAGAGGCTTGAAGAGTTTGTTCGTTCACATCTTTACACACACACACACACACACACACACACACACACACACACACACACTGTTTAGTGGTAGCAACCTCCAGTGCGCCTCTCTGTCTGTCTGTCTGTCTGTCTGTCTGTCTCCACACACACACACACACACACACACACACACACACACACACACACACACACACACACACACACACACACACACACACACACACACACAAAGCTTAGTGGCAGCAACCTCCAGTGCGCCTCTGTCTGTCTATCTGCCTGTCTGTCTGTCTGTCTGTCTGTCTCTCTCTCTCTCTCTCTCTCTCTCTCTCTCTCTCTCTCTCTCTCTCTCTCTCTCTCTCTCTCTCTCTCTCTCTCTCTCTCTCTCCACACACACACACACACACACACACACACACACACACACACAAAGCTTAGTGGCAGCAACCTCCAGTGCGCCTCCGGCTGTCTGTCTGTCTGTCTGTCTGTTTGTCTCTGTCTGTCTGTCTGTCTGTCTGTCTGTCTCTCTCTCTCTCTCTCTCTCTCTCTCTCTCTCTCTCTCTCTCTCTCTCCACACACCCACACACACCCACACACACACACACACAAAGCTTAGTGGCAGCAACCTCCAGTGCGCCTCCGTCTGTCTGTCTGTCTGTCTCTCTCTCTCTCTCTCTCTCTCTCTCTCTCTCTCTCTCTCTCTCTCTCTCTCTCACCCAACAGCTTTCGCCTCAACGTGGCCAGGTTGTGGAAGAGACGATATTACGCTTCACTCACTCTCATTTTATGCGAAGTTTTTGTTGACTGGAAAATTTGGATCAGGACCAGCCGGGCGGGAAGCCGATCGATGCCAGGATGGTGTGTGTGTGTGTGTGTGTGTGTGTGTGTGTGTGTGTGTGTGAAGATTGGAGGAGAATTTATCGGAGCGTAAAGTGTGTATTATCGTTTTGAGAGAGAGAGAGAGAGAGAGAGAGAGAGAGAGATGCAGCTAGTCAGCACTGAAAGAGAGGCTGACTGGAGTCATTTATAGGAGCAGAATTACACGAAAAAGTAAGGATTTAGTTTGTTTATAATATCGGTGGGCCGAGCTGGGATTCCAGAATAATCAGAGAAAGAACAACAGAATGATTTCGGCTAGAGTGACAGTATAGTTTTATATATGGCTAGCTCAAGCAGAAATACCTACCAGTACTGCATCTACAAATCTCATATGAAAACGTTTTTGGGATGGAGCAAATTTGAGGAGTCATTTATTATTGTCAAATATTTCACATTTGTGGCGTCATCAAATTGTACGTAGTCCAAACAGAATTCAAGGGTGTCATTTTGATTCGACATAGGACTAGTATGAATATCACGGATTGGAAGTAGTTTCCATATGTCATGGCAAAAACAGGTTGTAGATACGGATAGTAACTGGTCTTTTGCAGGTAGGGATGTCCCACGATCCACGTAACTGATGTAGTGCTACCTTTAGGTAAGAACACCGAACGGCAAGACATTTTTCCTTCTTTTTTTTTTCTTTTTTTTACCATGAGCCATTTACTACGCTAGTTGGGGATCATGTAGCCATATAAACACGAGTGAACTAGTAGTGACGAGGTTTCAGCCGGATGTAACCTATAAGGAATAACGTCCAAGGGATGGTTGGGGTTTATTGCGTGCAAAGTTCTTTTCAGGCAAGAGCATATGTTTACTCTCGCCTTCACCCATGGCGTGCGAATAACTCCCTTCGAGTCGACTCCAGCAGCATGCAATCTGCCTCACAATGAGCGGGATTTTTGACAATGCACCACGAAGCAGTGCGTTGTTAAAAAGCAGTTTTTATGCTCATATTAAGCTTTCTGTCATTTCCCATCGCCATTCCCTTGGTCGAACACTGAAACACAGTAACAGTAGTTACTATGAATGAAATCCATGCACTTCTGATATATTTACCGTAGCATAAGTGCCCCCTCCCCCGAAGAAAGCTCAATGTTAGGGGGAAAAAAATGTATGAACGAAAAAATCGAATGCAAGGCCAACAGTGGCTAAGGGGAGAGAGGGAAATGTTAAATAAATTATTGGAAGCAGCACGTCATGCACGTCATGCTCAAGGACTAGCTGAAAACTCATTGAGGTTTTGACAGCAATGACTGCTTCTCACTTTTTTTTTTCTAAATAACAGAACAGATGAAGGAAAAACAAATGAATAAAAAAGTTACTCATACACCAGATTACAGGTGTCTTCCATTCATAAATATCTGTGACAGCTGGAGTTGAACATCCGTAAGTTGAAGTTTGGGAGGGGAACCACTCTGGGGAAGCAAGTTCCAAAGAGATAAAGTTCGATGTATAATAGAATACCGATTGGCAGAAGTTCTGCAATACGGCAGTGTGACAGTCCAGTCATGAGCACTATCAGATGCACGTGTAGCGCGGGGGAATGCATGAAGAAGTGGTGCAGTGGGTGCAACATCGTCTATGCATTTGCCATAAAATCATCTGTAAACTAATGCAAAGGAGGCAGCATTCCTTCTTACTTGAAGCAGAGGTAGTTCATTTGTAACAGTGGGGTTATTAACAATTCTAACAGCTTTATTCCGAATTTTGTCTAGTTGTTTTAGTACAATCTCTCCACATCCATTCCACAAGGGTGAGCCATATTCCAGCTGAGAGCCCAGATGACTTTTATGAATTATAGCTAGCTGCTCGCAGTGAAGAAGTTACAGACTCTGTACAATAATCCAAGCTTCTTTGAAGCAGCTTTATCAAGTGGTCTAACATGAGCAGTTCAGTTGAGGGCACTGTTAAGTGAAACACCAAGAATTTCAGTACCTTTAGAGATAGGAATATTTGTACCATTGAAGGTATTACAGGAATCAGGCAGTATCTGTCTATTAGTAAATTGTATATATCTGGTGTTACTAGCATTAAATGAGACAATGTTATTTTGTCCCCATTCACTGATCTTAGATATCTTGATCTATGGATATTGATGTACTGAGTTGTGTGTTAGAAATACTGAACTTTGTGATTAGGTGTTTAAGTGTGAATGAACTGTGAAGTGTTGAATCATCTGCATATGAATGGATGGGATTATGGGTGAGGGTAAGAGATCATTAATATGAATAAGGAATAAAGTTGGAGCTAGAACAGATCTTTGTGGAAAGCCAGCATTCATCGAGTGGAAATTGGAATTCACATCATCTACTTTAATTCTCATCCTTCTGTCACTAAGACGAGAAGAAACCAGCGGAACAAAAGCTGTCAGGCCATAGCAAGGGAGTTTGGATAGCAGAGAACGGTGCCACACTATCAAAAGCTATTGAAATATCAAGGACTACTGTTGATCAATTGACTGATGAGTCAGGAGATTTAGTATATCAAGAGTGGATCTTCCTTGGCAAAAACCATACTGTCTGTCATTGATTAACTCTCCGAGGCACATTGACATGAATCGCGTTCTTTGTGGTTTGGCATATAAACGCACGTAGACGCGAATTGCATTGTTAAGCAGAAAAAACGCTATCTAAAAGAAAGTTTTCGGCCGATTTGCATCAAATTTTGGTGTTCTGGTGGGTGCGTCTCTCTTCCGAAGTAAACACTTGGCAACACTGTGACTGCTCTGATGAGACAATGTGCAGCAGAAAAATCTCAGTATCTCACAACCAGTTGGGCTGAAGGGTAGCGCTTCTGTCAGTTGTCCCTTTAAATCCACCATTTCCCCCCTCCCACCCGAGGCAGAAGCCATTATTGAAATATTGTGATTGTACAGTGTTTTTGGCTATAATGTGAAGTGATTGTGTCTATGGAACATAAATATATTGTTTGCAAAGCACTGGGGCCTGTTATCAGCCATTAGGCCTAGAGGCAGGAGTGTGGTTTGTCATAACGGGGTTTCCACTCTGCTTCACCCTGCCCGTAAGTGATGTGAGTATTTTATCTTTATAATGAAGCCAGTACTTATATTTTGTGAAACATATAGTGCCTGGATTAGTGAAATAACTGACCTACCATAGCAGGCATTATGTATGCCACAGAGTTATGCCATAGTCGCTAAGGAAACAAGCGGTCACGTATGCCATAGAGTCAGGAAGGGAATAATAGAGGAGATTGGGATGGAATCATGTGATAGTGTTTTATATTGCATATGGTTCAGTGTGAATATACGTATAATGTAGTGCAGCGAGTGCTTATCGAGAATTATTGCGCGCATTGACTGACTTAGCTCAAACCTAGCACAAGTATCAGAACAAACAAATACGCCACACAATCACACACTTCAGTGAAAAGGTATTGTACCAATCTCAGACAGTGCTGTATTGCGTATGGTCTAGTGTGAAACGTACAAATAAAATAGTGCAGCGAGTGTTCACTGAGAAATATTGCGTGCATTGACTGACTTACCGAAAACCTAGCACAAGGATCAGAGACAAGAAATATGCTATACATATATACGTATGTCATGCAGCGAATGCTCATGGAGAAATCTATTGCGTGCATCGCATGTGTAGGGAAACGTAGGGCAAGGAGGAGAGAACAAAATACGCCACACACACACACACACACACACACACACACACACACACACACACACACACACACACACTACATAACTCCTCGTCTTCAAACCCTGCAAGGTCCTGCCAACCTCTCAACACCTTTGGAGGAAGTGAGTTATCCGTATTTTGTTTATTTGTATATTGACCTATTTCTATATTTCTACATTATTTACACAAATAAGTATTGCTTTTTACATATACACATATGAGATGGAAGAAAGTTCAGCTTCAGTATCACTACTTAGCAAAAAGACTGGTGGTCATGTCGAGTTTCTGACACCACTATCAAAAAGCTTATGATATTTTAAGTGTATACTTTCAGTAAATAAAGAAAATAATAAAACCTAACGAGCGAAAATACGTAGGTGTGGGTGAGGCAGGGAAAAGGAGAGTTTTTATGTCGCTCGTGGGCGAGGAGGAGTATTCTACGTTTGTCGTCCATTTACTCGAAAACTATTGGACGTATCAATTTCCTGTAAGAACCATGATAAAGATCAGTGAATTCTACGTATGTACAGGACATAACAATGTAATATCTCTGATGAAAAGTCGTTGTTACGTAGGTGGGAATATAAAGGTTATCGTGCGCACATGACGAAAGTGCAGCACGGCCGTGAGTACCCAGTAGTATTTTGCGATTTACTCGGAAACTATGAGGCCTATCAAAAATCGGTGGGGACCATGAGAAAGCTCATGAAACTCTACACAAAAGTGAATTAAAAACAACGTGTGCGAGAAAACTTTTGTGAAAAAACTCCCTGCACAAAAATCAAATTTCTCAAATAATGGATTTAAGTTTTTGGCTATTTTCTCGAAAACTACAAATCGTATCATAACCGGACTTTCGAAAGCTGATGAAATTCTCTATCATAACTTCTAATAACATTTTTCTGTATAATGGAAAACATTCGAACTAGGATGTTGGGAAGTGAAACTGACGTTCGGAAACGTTTATTTACGGTGGCCTAATGTACTTTTATTCGTATTTTTCGGTATTTTTAATTCGCTTATCGGCTAGAAGAAACATCAGCAAATAAGATATGTAGGTTTCATGGCAATATATAGAGGTTTGAGTGGCGAAAATAAGGCGAGAATACGTGTTTCCAGCGGCGTGCGGGCGGGCTGGCGGGGAGGGGATGGAGTAAAATCGTGTGTCGGCAAAACTTATAAAACTCATGAATGGGCAAGAGGGCTAAGTTGTTGGATTCAAGATATTTAACTATGTGCTTATTATTACAAACTCAAATATAAGCCCTGGTCACACACAAGCGACTCAAAGTCCGACTGCCACGCTACTCAAGGTCGTGTCTTAGTTGGCTCCCACACCTCCTGACTGGCTCCGAATTTGCTCTGCTCACAACTACCTAACGACCGCGTCACAACCGCCTCACAACCAGTCGTGACGTCCTCAAGAACGCGACAAGATTACGAGGTGACCATGAGGCAACAGAGCTACAAGTTTTCAAATGTTAAATTTAATGAATTTTTGTCAGCCACAATCGTGACACGACCGCCCACAAACGCAACACGACTGCATGACGAATGCACCACAAACCCCCCCGACGCCCCCACAATCCCCCACGACTGACCCATGGAAGTATACAATGAGTGCCAGGTTTGGCGGGACATCACACCGGGACAGCCATTGACACGCAGCATGGACGTCTCCTGTGTCCCACTCACTGTCAGAAACAAGAGACTGCTCACCCTGCTATGTCAGTTGAGAGTGCAAATCTTTCACACCCAGACACTCTTCTTGGTCTACAAAAGGAAGCTTGAGGAGGAGGAGGGGGAGAAGCAGAAGAAGCCAAGGTTCTGCTGGGTTCGACCTTGGATCAGCAGGAGATGCCAGTTTGGGCAATGGGAACACCTTAGTCAAAAGCTCCTCGTGGGCAAGAGTTCCTACCAAAATTTCCTACGAATGGACGAGTCCCTTTTCAAGGAAGTATTGGGGAGAATCAAACCCAGTATCAAGAAGCAGTACACCTGGTGGAGGGAACCAGTGCAGCAAGGACTTCAGCTAGCTATAACCTTGAGATATCTAGCCATGGGTGACAGCTACAAAATTCTGTCATATGCATTCCAAGTTGCCCAAAACACAATCTTCATCATTGTGTACAAGACCTGCGAGGCAATTATCACGGGGTATATGGAGGAGGTCATCGACTGCCCAACAACGCCAGATAGATGGAAGAAGGTGGCTAAGGGGTTTGCTGATAGGAGGAACTTCCATAACACCATCAGCGCCATTGATGGGAAACACATAGCCATGTGTGACCCTGGGAGAAGTGAGTGCTGCTACTACAACCACAAGAGGTTCCACTCGATCGTCCTCCTGGCAATGGTCGACAGTGACTACAAGTTCATCTACGCTGATGTTGGTGTAAATGGGGCAACGAGTGATGCTGGCATATTCTTGAACACAGACCTGAGGAGCACCCTGGAGGACAACCGCATTGGACTGCCCCATCGACATCCACTACCAGGAGATGACCTTCCCGTCCCCTACTTCATGGTTGGAGACGAAGCCTTCAGCCTGAAGGAATGGCTGCAGAAACCCTATCCTCACTGAGATTTGACCAGAGAAGAGAGAGTCTTCAACTACAGACTGTTGGAGAGGATGCCTTCGGCATCCTCTCCAACAGGTGAGTTTAACAATATTTCAATACATTAACTTGGCTGTACAACCAGAATATGATCCAAAATCCACCAACAACATGTATGCTATTCTAACATGTATGCTATATCGTTTTTTCCCTAGATTCCGTTGCCTTCTGATGATGATGAACCTCAAGCCAAAAGGAGTTGAGTCTGCAGTCATGGCCTGCTGCTGCCTCCACAATCTCCTGCATCTCCGTGATCCCTCTTTTTGCATTCAAGCTGCAGATGTCAAGGACCCAGTGATGCATGAAATCACTGAGGGCCAGTGGAGACAGGGCACCCAACTGACGTCCTTGGACCACCTGCCGAGGAGCCCAGGTGTGACTGGCCCCAAGTTGATCAAGGACCACCTCAAGGACTGCTACAACTCCCCTCGCAGTGCTGTGGAATGGCAGGACAGGATGGTCACGTAGGTACGTACCATTTTTTTTTTCTATCACCATTATACCTTCCAATGACAGTAATACACAATTTTTGGGGGGAGAGAAACTATTTTATTATACATTATTTGTACAAGTACATTATTCATGCGGCTCAGGGGTCGATGAACTCGGGGTATTCAGGTCAATGTAGGTGGGGTTGGTATCCCAGCAGAGAACTACTGAATGATAAGTTCCCCAAGGTGGGGATTTGTGAAGGGCCTGGGGTGGGTAGTGGGTGGGCAGTCCATGTTTGGTGCTGTTGGAAGAGCTGCTGGTGTTGTTGTTGCAGCTGCCAGATTTGATGTTCCAGCTGTTGGACATGGGAGTGTGTTGATGTCAGTGCTGGTGCTGGTGCTGATGCTAGTGCTGGTGCTGGTGCTAGTGCTGGTGCTTGAGTTGCAGGATGGGAGTGGTTAGGCCTGTGGGGGGGTGGCGTTTTCCAGCAAGCCAATGACCAGGTTCGAGGTTTGACTCTGGAAACTCCTGAACACCTGTGGCGACATCTGCCAGCAGAGGGTAGCCAGGTAGTTGGTGTATTGCACCACTACTGCTTCATGCCGGTCAAGAAGTCGCAGCAGCGATGCCATCTGGGTCTGGAGGGTGGTCATTGCTTGGTACTGCTCTGGCAGCTGCAATTGGACAATGAAAATCATTAGAGACAAACTTGTAAATAAATCTAAATAGTGAAATGTTCATTGCGATTTTAACATAGTGTGCATTGTGTAAATAATTAGCTTTTTATTTTTATTAAATACTGATGTTAATACCAATTTCTTATAAGTACATGTTTCATAGCAAGATTGATTATTAAAGGCTTGCAAATTTATGATTAATATATTTTTTAACCCCCCCCCCATCCCGACGTTTTCTGGGCAGTGGTACGCCCCAGTCCTGACATTTTTGGACCTTTTTTTTTTTTTTGGCTCAAACATCAGCTTTTGGTGAGAAACATCGAAAATTCATAGAGAAATCACTCACCTGAGGTTGAAAATACTCGATCCAGGTAGGAGTACCTCCTTACCTTACAGGGTTTTCTATCAGGCTGGCTGCAAAGAAAACGAGTTCTATGGGAGGATAACTATTCCACACCACTCATAAACGGTATTTATTTATTTATTTGGTACGAATTTATATGTAGTATGAGAGTATATTGGTTTTCAAACGGTAATATAGGCATTATAAGCATTGTTTCACTCACTAACTCATCACCATTCCTGACCTTTTTTTGCCACATTACCTGATCATCATTTCTGACTGTTTCTTCCTCTAATGTTTGTCCTCCACATTGTCATCGATTGGGGAATCCCTCTGGCCCTGAATTTCGTACCGTGGCATGACATATCTTTACTGGCCAGGTCACTGATAACAGGTGAATTACTGAGAAAAGGGCATGCAGTGGGGGGGAGGAGGTCATGCTGGGTAAGGCATTGTCCCTGCCTGGCATCTTGTAGAGGAAGGTGTCCCGTGTATACGTGCCAAAAATCACTCACGAAAATTGAAAATTGTGCAAATTAAATTGAAAATTGTGCAAATTAGGGACCTTGCAATGTTGCTGCGTTAATTTACGTCTCCGGGATATGAGTGCACATCATGTGAGGACGTGAATTCACGTCTGCGGGACGGGGCGGGTTAAATTTAAGTGCAGGTGTCATTAATAATTCGTTCTTACCCTATTCAGGAGATCCTCGGTGGAGATGCTGGTGGAGCCGGAGTTCGAGTAGGTTCTTGGCCTCTTCCTCGCAGCACCAGTTGATGTGGTGGAAGGGTGTGGTTGCTGGGACCGCTGGTCAGACCACTGGGAAGGCTCATCGTTGCAGCAGGGAACCACCTCTGCCATGGGGGCTGTGGATGTGGAGGGTCGATCTCACTGAGTGGCACCTGGGAATTGCTGAGAAAACTTAATGATTTAGAACTTTGAGTAAGAAGATAAATAAGTATTAATTTAACTACTTGAAAATTTGTATGATGTAATTTTAGAAGTTAATACAAAAGTGGTATTGTATATTTTCATTGTTTAACCTTATTTTTACTTTAAGGAAAGCAAATATGTATGTTGACAAGAATAATAATAATAAAAAAAAAAGGGTTCACTGTACTATGACAAGTGTATAACTAAAATAAAGTTGTTTACCTTTGACTGGTGGGTGGAATATCGGACAATGTGTGGTCGGAGGAAGTCAAAGCTCTCACAAATCCACCTCTCCCACTCAGTCAGGCCTTCCATACCATGGCCAGAGTGGGTGGCAATGAGATGGCCATACCTCGTCCACATGTTATCGGGCCAGCTCCTAAGCTAACTTGCTGAAATGAACAGTGGAAAATTAAACATGCGCACAATGCTGTCATAATAAAAAAAATTGTATAAACACTGCTCTAGTCACAGACAGTTTGCCTGCCTGTTATAATAACTCTGACACAACATGAAATACAATACTTATCAAGAGATGGAGGGTTTATAATAAAATGAATATGACAGTGCACATAACAAGATGGAGGGGAAATTGAACATGCGTTATTACTCACAATAACAATCCAGTTCCTTGGACTTCTCGGCCAGTAGCTGGTTCCGTTCCTCCACGTCCTTGTAGATGGTAGTTCTTTGTTGTAGAATATCTTGTGCTCTTTCAACCACTCCACAAGGTCCTTCTGCTCAGGGGTGAGGTTCAGTGAATCAAACCATCTGGTTCTCTTCCCCGTCTGCCTTGGCTGTCCTGGCTCCTCTTCACGGTTAGGGCAGGGCACAACATCCTCCATCTGCTCGTCCGTCAGAGATTGGGAGTCAATCTCGACGTTCAGGGGAGGGGAGGGCTCATGGGTTGCGTCCTCAGTGGCAAAGTGGTCTTCCAAGTATTGCCGGTCCATGGTGAAGGCATTGAGGGGTGGCAGAGAGGCGTGGAAGGCGTGGCAGACGGCTGGGGTGAAGCGTGGAGGCAGGAGGCCAAGTGTGAACTGATGGCAGGCGCGGTCACATCATGGTTTATAAGCCACTCACTCGAGGACCCGCAGTTGCCATGTGTGACTGGTGTTGCCCCATTGCCACCCACGCCAGGTTTCCCCCCAAGACTCTTGGCACACTCATTGCACAGTCTTGACTCGGGCAGAGCCCAGTCATCATGTGGTTTTGTTGCAGTTGTCACGTGGTCGTGAGCCATGATTCCGATTCACCAAATGGACTGTCAAAATGAGTTGCATGGTCATCCCAGGGTCCTGGCATGGTCTGGTCATGGTCGGCGACTCGTCACTCAGTCGTAACTTTTTTTTTTTGTCGGTGACTGCATAATGACATGCAACGACTGCATCATGACGCATCTGATTGGTCTAAGACTGCTTCACGACTGACATACGACACTCCCGACTGCGATGCAACTGTGACATGACTTTTGGAAAGTCATGAGGCCCGACGAGTCGTCCCAGTGGCTCACGAGCGCCAGAAAGAGTCCGGACTTTGCTGGTGAATCAAGGGACGACCGATGAAAAAATGCCTTACGACCGTGACACACGCAGCGGTCGGACCTTGAGTCGCATGTGCGTGACCGAGGTTTTACCAAGAGAAGACATGGTGGCTATTGTCTGTAATCAGAGGGGTCAGAGAAATTTCTTTTCTTCGGAAGTGAGTGGATATTGGCTTCTTTGCAAGAATCAGGGAATGAAGAGTACAAATACATAATCTGGATACTTTAGTTAGAATAGTAGTTTGTTCTGGTGGAGTCTTCCTGTAGTTCTCAAGAACTACTGTGCTTCCATACCCTGTCTATGTAAAGTCCTTTGTATATCAGTCTGTACGTTTCATTCGTGCTGGAAGTTTGTTCTCATTCAGCCTCTCCCGAAGAAGAGACAGGCTGCCCAACCCTCTTACTTTCACCCAGCTGCTTCAACACCTTGTAACCTTTAATTCTTTGATTCTATCGTTAACAAGATTTTGAAAACTTTTCCCCTCAAAGCCTTTCTGATCATCAGTGTGGGTCCACCGGGCACAATCCATTTGCGATCTTCTCAGTTTCCTTCCTGTCTCTGGGTCATCCCCCTCTTCGGTAATTTGATGAAACCTTTGCCTTGTTCTTGAAATCTCAAAGGCTCTCGACCGAGTTTGGGACAAACTTCTAATTACCAAACCGTCCTCTTACGATGTTTTCATCCTCCGATCTGTTTTCTCACCGCTAGTTTCATTTCTGGTGTTTCTGTAGCTTCTGTTGTGTACCAAACTGTCCTCTTTCTAGTTACTATACTTCGAGCTGCTTTCTCGTTGCTAGCTTTGTTTCTGCTATTTCTATAGTTTCTGTTGTATGCGGCCACTGTTGTTTTTCAAAAACTGTCACTAGTGATGCCCCTCAGGTTTCTTTCCTAGCACCAACTCTGTCCTTTCTATTCATCATTGAACTCCTAAGCTGTATACCTAGACATAGCCACTAATACGCTGTAAACTACCCCCTTTACATAACCACCTGCATGTCAAGGATAATTTCACAGCAGTTTTTTCAGCAGTCGTGCAGAGAGGTTATGGCACACCTGGTTTATGGTTTGCTATTGTTTTTCATTGGGGAAAAGGAAAACCTGTTGTATTTAATGCATTCAGATTCAATTCCTACATAATTTGCCTTGCCAACACTTTTTTTAGGAGTATCCTTTAATATTTAACAACACGCAGCTCAGTTCCTTGCCATCCCTCTTTGTTGTTGTGGTTTCAGTCTCTCATTACCTATCATGGAAAGATCATATTACTTTATTTGCAAAATCTGTTTTAACTGCCTGTCGAGATTTTTATTTAAAAAAAAAAAGTTTGTGCAATCTGGGAGCAAATAAAGAAGAACTGGAGAAGTAAAACTGATTTTACATTCAATCTAGCTTAAAAGAAATGCTGTGAATTTATTAATTATAACACATTGAATATTTATGTTACAAAGAGACTTAAGCAGGTAAATTCACTAACACACGCAATCACGCTACGTAACACTCTTAAATCTAGAAAACAGAAAGGAAGTATTGATAAATGGAGAGAAATGACATCACAGAACCGCGAGATGATCCGCTGATTGAGACACAGTCTCCACTGATCTCTGCTCACACTGGTCTGGAAACACCTAGAGAACTGAGTCGCAGGGATGCCGGCTGAAGAGATTGGAGTCACAGAGCTGCAAAACGGTTGGGTAGTCAAGCTGCTAAGACACGCCACTGATACAAGGGGTAGTGTTCGGTGATTGCCCCTTCTTGCAATGCACTCATGCGTCAGTCTCTCGTTGCTGCTCATCACCAATTATATCTGTTCCCATGCCCGATACAAACCATGTTCACCGGAAGTGGGCTGAGCTTCTAGTCCCGGTGGTTGCACGGACAGGCGAATTTATATATATATATATATATATATATATATATATATATATATATATATACATGTGGTAGGTGAGAGCTCCCATCATCCACTCACTCAATGTAGAGTGATGCCACATGAGTTCTACTCTGAGTGACAAGTCAAATGGTTTCCGTACCCAGTAAACCATTTACTACGCTGGGTGGTAACCATATAACCGGGGTTTCTGGCAGGGTTAAGTGTCCCCCAGATTCCCCTATCGAAAATCACTTAATCGTGGCAGTCATTTCAGAGAGGCTTGGAGGGCCCAATACCTACCCCAACCAAATGGGCAGACTCGTGTGGCCATGTGGAATGTGAGAGGTGTGAATGAGAAGAGCAAGAGGGTGGAAGTGGTGAATGTGTTCAAGAGTGCGAGATATGCTGTGATGGCAATGCATGAAACGAAGATGAAAGGGTGAGAATTGGAGGAGTGGGAGGGTGTGAAATGTGTAAGATTGGGAAAGAATGGGAGAGGAAGATGTAAGGAAGGAATTGCTTTGTTGAATGAGGTGTGGCAGAGTGGAATGAGAGACTACAAGTGTGTCAGCTCGAGGTGTATGTAGGTCAAGTTCAAGTTTGAGAAGGTGAAAGTGGCAGTGATTGTAGTGTATACACCGTGTGAGGACAAAAGTGAGAAAGACAGGTTTTGGGATGAGCTGGGTGAAGTATTGGGAGAAATGCCCAGGAGCTTTAAAGTAATCATGATCGGGGATATGAACGTAAGAGTACGCACTGGTCCTGAGGATGACATAATGGGTTGTTATGGAGTACCAGGAGAAAATGATAATGGGAATTGACTAAAGGATATGTGTCAGGAGAGGAGGTTGTGCATTTGTAATTCATATTTCAAACACAATGATGCACATAAATATTCATGGTATAGAGGAAACGGGGATCGTGTTGAAAGAAGCCTGATTGATTACGTGCTTGAAGAGAGGTCGATGATGGGAATGGTTGCTGATACGAGGGCTGTGAGAGGACGATGTGGAGGTCTGTCAGATCATGTGACTGTGGTATGCAAGATCAAGCTGAGAGGAGTGAGGTGGATCAAGAGAGAGAGGAGCAGTCAGGGAGAAAGACTGAAAGTTGAGAAGCTGAGGATCAAAGAAATGGCAGATGATTACAGGACCAAAATAGAGGACGAGTTAGAATCAGTGAACTGAAATGAATTGGATCTGGACAGCCTGTGGAGTGCATATAAGGATTGCTTAGATAGGAATGCTAAAGTGGTGTGTGGTGTGGCAAGAGTATCAACAAAAAAGAAGGGTATGGGATGGTGGGATGAGGAGGTTGAGAGAGTGGTGGAGGAAAAGAGGAAGAAGTGACTAAAGTGGTTACAGGATAGGGGTTCAAGTGAAATATGAACTGAGTATATCGAAAGCAAGAAGCACGTAAAGAGACTAATGAAGAGGAAAAAGGAGGTAAATGATGATCTATGAAGAAAAATGAATGTGAACTACTCTGAAAATATGAAGTTATTCTGGAAAGAGGAGCGGAAATGTAGAAGTGAAAGAGGAAAGAAATGTGATGGTGTGAAGGATGCAGGTGGTAGGTTACTAACCCATGGAGATGCAGTAAAGACCAGATGGAAAGAATATTTTGGGAGTCTGATGAATGAGAATAGAGAAAGCAGAGCTGCTGTAAACATGATTGTTTTGGGGGGGGTGCAGAGAAGGAATGCAGTGCCAGGAGACGTGACACTCGCACAGGTGAAGAGTGCGGTGAAGCGGCTGAAAAATGGGAAAGCAGCTGGGGTTGATGAGGTGTATGCAGAGATGCTTAAGTGTAGTGCAAAGAGTGGAATGAAGTGCTTGGTGGAGATATGTAGGAAGGCATGGATGAGTGAAACTGTGCCTGCAAAGTGGAAAATGGCTGTGATTGTACCCCTGTACAAAAATAAAGGTGAGTGAAGTGAGTGCAAGAATTATCGTGGCATACGTTTATTGAGTGTGATAGGGAAGGTATATGGAAGAATTATTATAGAGAAAGTAGGAGAGATATCAGAAGTCCTAGTGAGTGATGAACAGGGTGGCTTTAGGAGCAGCAGAGGATGTGTGGATCAAGTATTTGCAGTGAGACAGATAGCAGAGAAGGTTTGTGAGAAGGACCATAAGTTGTTTATGGCATTCATGGATCTGGAAAAAGCATACGACATGGTAGACAGAGAGGGATTGTGGAGAGTTTTGCGCATGTATGGTGTAGATGGTAAGCTGCTAGGTGCTGTCAAGAGTTTTTATGATGGTAGCGAAGCATTTGTAAGGGTTAAAGGGCATCTGAGTGGATCACGATCGGTGTGGGCATGCGACAAGGTTGTGTGATGTCCACGTGGATGTTCAATATATATATGGATGGGGTGACGAGAGAAGTAAAAACACGAGTAATGGACAGAGGGATGGCGTTGATAATGAATGGTGATAGATGGAATATCTCAAATTTGTTGTATGCTGATGATGCAGTACTGCTTGCAAGTACCTGACAAGAATTTGGTAAGCTAGTACAGAGTTTTGCCGATGTCTGTGAGCGTCGTGCCTTGAAAGTAAATGTAGGGAAGAGTAAAGTGATGGTTAGTGAGAGAGGTGACTCCCAGTGTGTAGTCACAGTGAATGGAGAGACTGGAATTGGTGAAAGTTCATTTACTTGGGTATAGTGATAGAAAGGAGAGGAAAATGTGGAAAAGAAGTTGAAAGTAGAGTGAGACAAGGAAGAAAAGTAGCTGGTGCAATGATGGCCTTGATAAGAAGCAGAGGCTTGAGTGTTGCAGCTGCACGAGGCTTACATGAGGGAGTGTTAGTGCCAACTTTAACAAATGGGTGTGAGACTATGATGTGGCATGAAAATGAAAAGTCGAGAGTAAGAGCAGTGGAGATGGGACTACTGAGGAATGTATGTGGAGTACAGAGGATGGATAGGATACGAAATAATGCGATTCGTAAAAGGTGTGGAGTGAGGAAGTCGGTGGACACCAGAATCGAAGAAAGCGTCTTGAGATGGTATGGTCATGTGGAAAGAATGGAAAACAATAGAGTGGTGAAAAAGTATTCCTGAGCGAATTTGAAGGAGGGAGGAGGTGAGGTAGGCCAAGGAGAAGGTGGAGAGATATGGTGGATGAGTGTTTGAGGAAGAGAGGTTCGGAAGTCGGTGAGGCTAGGGAACTGACAAGAGATCGAGCTGGCTGGATGAATGTCGTGAGAAGTGCATGATCAGGGATTTTGGCACCCCTTGTAAGCATGGCAGTGTCTGGATTGACTCAAGCGGATACGTTTGTGTGAAGCAGCAGAATGTGGTGAATGTTTTTGGCGTATCCAGTACAGCCAGGAATCCAGGGGCTTGAATGATGAGTGAATGGAAGCGTGGCCTATTGGATTGGGCATGTTTGTGCTGTCTGGACATTGCTACTACTCACCCTGCCGTAGGGTGGGAAAGGAGGTACGGGTGATGGTGATGACGATGATGAATGATATATATATATATATATATATATATATATATATATATATATATATATATATATATATACAAACAAACATACATAATATATATATATATATATATATATATATATATATATATATATATATATATTGTTACGGAACAGAGAGAGATAATGAACACTTCAAGTGAGAATACTAAAATCACTACTGTCCCGCAAAGTTCCAGGTTCAAAACAAAAGACTTAGGTAAAATTACAAGTTAAAGTTTAATGCTCAAACTAACAACTAAACATTCAGGACTCATAAGGATAATGTAATGGTAAAACAGGTTACATATATGATTAACTGCAATAGCCTCTATTAACACGAAATAAGCAAGAGCAAATTTATCTAAGTCAGCCCTGATAAAATGAGAAAACCGGATAATGCTCAGTTAAAGCAAGATGTAATATTATTACAGATACAAAATATTACTAATACTGGCTGACAGTATGGAACCAATATAAATGATAAAAACTCTACCAGGCTTACGAATTAACGCCTTAGGCTATACAGTACAAGAAAAATGGTAATAACACTTATACTCAAATTATGCACAGCTAGATGGCTGGAGACTTCCTGACCACTCACAAAAATAATAATATACTGTACAGAGGAGAAGAGAGATGTGAACAGAATGAGGAGAATATCTAAGTGGCAACTAATGCAGAGACTGAGCTCATTATATAGGGGGCCGGCAGAGCTTGATTCAACTTGTAAGAAGGACGCGCAAATGAAGGCATAGAGGACGAAGAGTTGACAATCCTGCTATGAACAACAGAAAGAATGACTTGCTCTACTATAAGGGGGAGAAGGGGGGAGTGAGGTAGAACACGCAAGCCTGGTCACTATGGAAGCCACGTGGCGAATCGTGAACAAACATGCAGCATACTGTACATTAAGATTATACAAAGGATGATGCAAGCATGAACAAAACTGTATCATAAGTTAGAATTATACAAGGGATGATGAAATCAAAGGCTATGTAACACCTCCCCACAAAGAAAAAGAAATTTACAAAGGAAATTTCTTATTACTCTAAAACAACCTGTCTATAGTCTAGATAACCAATCTGCAATAACATTTTCTTTCCCTTTGACATGTTGTATGTCTAATGAATACTTCTGAAGAAGTATACTCCATCTTGTCAATCTCTGATTTTTATCTTTAAACTTACTAAGGAATTTCAGTGGGTTACGATCGGTATAAATGACTATGGGGTCAAAACCAGAACACAAATAAAATGAAAAATGCTGTAAACCCAAAATCAAGGCCAAAAGCTCTTTCTCAATAGTTGAGTAGTTCTTTTGAGGTGGAGTGAACTTCTTACTGTAATATGATACAGGGTGTTCAATACCCTGATCATCCTTTTGCAGCAAAATAGCCCCAGCTCCTGTATCATTTGCATCAAGAGCCATCTTAAAAGGCTTAGCAAAATTTGGAGCAGCGAGCATTAGCTGACTTAATACGATAGCTTTAAGTTTGCTGAAAGAGGATTCACAGTTATCGGTTCAGACAAATTTAACTCCCTTTTTCAGTAGGTCTGTAAGTGGTGATACAAGAATTGAAAAGTTAAGAACAAATCTCCTGTAATAACCTACCATTCCTAAAACTCTTTGTAGCTCTTTCCTACTTTTAGGTCTGGGAAGATCACTTATACCCTGAACCTTAGCTCCTGGTGGTGCAACGTGTCCATCACCAATTACGTACCCAAGGTACTGAACTATAGCTTGACCAAACTCACACTTTGATAAATTAGCTACAAGATTAGCCTGAACCAAACGCTCAAGAAATTTACTGACATGGCATAGGTGATCTTTCCAGTTGTCACTGAAGATTAATACATCATCAATATAAACAACACACCCTGCCAAACCCTCTGTTACAACATTTATGAGCTTCTGAAAAGTGGCTGGTGCATTCTTCATTCCATATGGCATTACAGAACATGCAAAAGTCTTTCCTAGTGTTACAAAACGTGAAATCTCCCTAGCACATTCAGTCATAGGTACTTGCCAGTATCCCTTTAACAAATCAAACTTACTTATGTACCTAGCCTTTCCGATCTTGTCTATGCAATCTTCCACGCGAGGGAGAGGGTAAGTGTCTGTTTTGGTTATCTGATTAACACGTCTGTGGTCGATGCAAAGCCGATGTGATCCACCTGGCTTAGGGACTAGAGTGACAGGAGAACTCCACTCGCTCTGACAGGGCTCAATCATCTTGTGGTCCAACAGGTAGCCAAGCTCCTTGTGGATGAGAGGAACTTTCACTGGGTTGACATGGTAAGGAGGCAGTTTAATTGGCTTTGCGTCTCCAACATCGACATCATGCATCAACACAGTGGTTCTTCCTGGAGTGTCACGGAACACTTGGAGGTACTCCTGCAGTAATGCCAAAAACTCCTGCCTTTCCTCGGGAGCTAGATGAGAAAGCTTAGTCTGGAGATCATTCATGATATCAGGATTCTTCCCCAAACTATCACTCAGGCTCATACTGCATGGGAGAGCTTCACTTGCAGACTCGGGTGGAATAGCTACAGTGCAGACTGGGTTATTTTCGTCCCGCCTGTGACATAACTTTAGCATGTTGATGTGACAAAGTTGCTTGTTCTTTCTACGATCTGGTGTGGCGATGACATAGTTGACATCACTGAGTTTATTCTCCATGAAATAAGGACCACTAAACTTGGCTTGAAGAGGTTGCCCATGCATCGGTAGCAGAATCAAAACCTGATCTCCTGGCTGAAAGTGGCATAACCTGGACTTATTATCATACCAAGTCTTCATCTTCTCCTGAGCAGCTCCTAAATTCTCTCTCGCCGGCTGTAAAGCAATGGACAGCCGTTCTTTGAACTTCATCACATACTCCAGCAGGTTGACGTCATCTTCCTCCGACAGCCAGCATTCCTTGAGTAGCTTAAGGGGTCCTCTCACTTCATGGCCAAACAGTAGTTCAAAGGGTGAGAAGCCCAGTGATTCATTTGGAGATTCTCTTGCGGCAAATACAACGAATGGAAGACTTCATCAGAGAAATTACCAATATGCCGGGAATCAAAACCGGGACTCTCAGGTGAATGGAAAACCTTTATCCCAATCTTTCTGATGATCCAAACAGTATTTCCTGAGCATCGATTTGAGTGTTTGATGATATTTCTCCAACGCTCCTTGGGTCTGGGGATGGTAAGCTGAAGACGTGATCTGCGTGATGCCCAACTCTTTCAGAGACTGCTTGAAAACATTTGACATGAAATTACTTCCCCGGTCTGACTGTACCTCCTTGGGCAGACCAAACTTGGTGAAGAACCCTAGCATTTCCTTAACCACATTCTTTGCTGAGATATTTCTAAGTGGAATGGCTTCAGGATAACGAGTAGCCATATCAATCATGGTCAACACATAAGAAAATCTTGAAGGAGTCTTAGGAAGAGGGCCCACAATATCCACTAACACACAGGTGAATGTCACCTCAAAAGGAGGAATGGGAACTAGAGGTGCGACCTTTTCAGTCTGATTACACTTCCCCACAACTTGACAGGTGTGACAAGACTTACAATACTAGGAAACATCTCTGAAGATACCCGGCCAGTAGAAGTGTTTCAAAATGCGTGCCACAGTCTTCCTCACTCCATGGTGTCCTGCCAAACTGGAATCATGAGCCACTCTAATGATATCCTGCCTACAAACACGAGGGATGACAACTTGATGTACAACCTCCCATTCACAGTCGGCTGATGCTGCTGGGGGTCTCGACTTCCTCATAAGTACTCCTGACTTTATATAATAACAAGTAGAAGCACCAGCTGACTCTTCCTCACTGCAAGCAGAGTTAGCTAGACCTTTCAACTCAGGGTCAGCAACCTGCAAGTCAACCAGCTCTTCACGAGACAAATTATCAACACTACGGGGTACTGCCTCATCTGGTGAGTGGTCCAAATTTGCAAGAAAAGTGTCAGCTAGGATAATATCATCATCATCATTATCCTCTAAGTCACCAGTAACTTTAGACTTAGCCCTAGTGACCGCACATGCAGAGTACACATCAGGGACATCACAATCCTGGGTCGCAGTCACTGGTTCACTAGACAACTGAGGAGCTGGACACACTTGACTTCCACCAATATCATTTCCAAGTAAGAAAGTTACACCTGACATTGGGAGTGTCTCAACCAACCCAACCATAACGGAACCATTAACAAAACCAGACTCTAAATTCACTCTGCACAGAGGGACAGAGAAGTAATTATTCCCTACACCTTGTAAGATTACAGTTTCATCAGAGGAATTAACATTAGAGCCTAGAACACTGGTCAGCATAAGGGACTGGCAAGCACCTGTATCACGATATATTTTAAATGATTTCCTGTCATTATTGTCCAGAGGACTGACAAAACCATCAGACAGGAAATTAGCACATGAACTCTTGAGAGTGTCACCCACGTTACTGCTCAAAAGAGGAGCTTCATCATGAGAATTTAATTTACCCCTCAAAGCAGGTTCAGTTAACTCGGTTAAAGAATTATGGGAACTCTCAAGGGTGGACACTAGACCAATTGACTGAATATTTAAAGACTCCTTTTTGTTCACATCACGCTGTCTCCTGAAACATTTCTCCGTAGCATGACCAAGCTTACTACGATAAGTACGTTTACTTTCCTGAAATCCAGAGGTGGAGCTGGTATTTACTTCCTGAGAAACATCATCTTTATTCTCTTTCCCGTTACCTGTACTCTGAGTAGAGGCAACGTACTTACTCTCAGCTTTCCTTTTTTCTTTAGAATATCTCTTGTGAGTGAGAACATATTCATCAGCTAAAACTGCAGCATCAGACAAATTATCTATTCTTTTCTCATCAAGATATGGGCTTACATCTTTATTAATACACCTTTTGAAGTCCTCCAGCAAAATCATCTGCTTAAATTTATCAAAATCAGAATTTACATTCTTAGAATTTAACCACTGCTCTAACAGATCTTCTTTGATTTTTGCATACTCAACATGGGATTGCTTATCTTGCTTATAAGTTGCCCTGAATTTTACTCTATAGGATTCAGGAACAAGCTCATGGGCCTTAAGAATCAAGCTCTTAACTACATCATAATTATTAGATTGATCCTGAGGCAAAGATGCATAAGTTACTTGAGCTTTACCGGTGAGAACACTCTGAAGGAGTACTGGCCAATACTTTTTGGGCCAATTAAAACCTGAAGCTACCCACTCAAACAACTGAAAATACTTTGTTAAATCAGATTCATTAAAAGGAGGGACAAGTTTAACATTTTTAGCCACATCAAAATCATCAGAGCTAGATGATCCAGTTCCACCTTGTTTCATGCGATACTCATGGTCTGCCTGAATCCTAGCAAGTTCAATATGTGCCTCCTGAATACGAGCCTGAGACTCAGCCTCCTTAGCACGTGCCTGAAACTCAGCCTCCTTAGCACGAGCCTCCTGCAGAGCTAGCTGAAACTTAGCTATTTCAATCTGCGTTTGCTCATTTGGAAAAGTTACATTAAACAAGCTTTTATTAATCATGCCAGCAATTTGATCTTTAGAATGATGAGAGTGAACAGCAATTCCCATTTGTTGAGCAGCAAGCTTAAGTTCATTCTTTGTTCTGTTTTCTACATCACACACTGTTTGCACATTTGACAAAAAATCTTTGGCTTCATCAAGAGTAGTAATAGTAGACATCATGAATAAATCACAGTCACAAAATATCAAGCAATATCCTTATGATAATATCTTGAATATCCTGATAAGAGGTCGCCAAATTAATGTTACGGAACAGAGAGAGATAATGAACACTTCAAGTGAGAATGCTAAAATCACTAATGTCCCGCAAAGATTCAGGTTCAAAACAAAAGACTTAGGTAAAATTACGAGTTAAAGTTTAATGCTCAAACTAACAACTAAACATTCAGGACTCATAAGGATAATGTAATGGCAAAACAGGTTACATATATGGTTAACTGCAATAGCCTCTATTAACACGAAATTAGCAAGAGCAAATTTATCTAAGTTAGCCCTGATAAAATGAGAAAACCGGATAATGCTCATTTAAAGCAAGATATAATATTATTACAGATACAAACTATTATTAATACTGGCTGACAGTATGGAACCAATATGTACCATAAAAATTCTACCGAACTTACGAATTAACGCCTTAGGCTATACAGTACAAGAAAAATGGTAATAACACTTGTACTCAAATTAGGCCGCAGCTAGATGGCTGGAGACTTCCTGACCACTCACAAAAATAATAATATACTGTACAGGGGAGGAGAGAGATGTGAATAGAATGAGGAGTAGATCTAAGTGGCAACTAATGCAGAGACTGAGTTCATTATATAGGGGGCCGGCAGAGCTTGATTCAACTTGTAAGAAGGACGCGCAAATGAAGGCATAGAGGACGAAGAGTTGACAATCCTGCTCTGAACAACAGAAAGAACGACTTACTCTACTATAAGGGGGAGAAGGGGAGAGTGAGGTAGAACACGCAAGCCTCACTATGGAAGCCACGTGGCGAATCGTGAACAAACATGCAGCATACTGTACATTAAGATTATACAAAGGATGATGCAATCATGAACAAAACTGTATCATAAGTTAGAATTATACATGGGATGATGAAATCATAGGCTATGTAACAATATATATATATATATATATATATATATATATATATATATATATATGTGTGTGTGTGTGTGTGTGTGTGTGTGTGTGTGTGTGTGTTTGTGTGTGTGTGTGTGTTTTATGCAAGGAAGAAGGAACCAAAGGCTAAACCCACATGAACGTTCCTTCCAATTAAAAAAAAAAAAACAATACAAACGAGAGCCAAATTCAAGAACCATTCATTTCGAGATGCCTGGACGCACTGTGTATGAAAGACTGGAGATCATGGAAGTAGGAAATACACACACAGGGATTCAGTTCCAGAGCTGACCTGTTGCTTAAATGAAGGACTGGGAGTAACTGTTAACTTATGCATTTGAAAGCTGGACGGAAAAGGGATGAGAGTTTGTTGCTAGACGGGTGCTACACACCCGTCATAGAGGTGGAGGGATGCAAGCAGATAATTCAGAGAAGCAGTGACCATTGAAGTAGTAATAGAAAAGAGATAAAGAGACAACAGTGAGGCGAAGAGACAGAGGTTGAAGGGAGTCAGTAAGAGGAAGAAAGTTAATAAGACGAAAATCCTTTGACTCCACCCTATTGAGAAGTGCTGTATGTGGGGAGCCTCCCCACACATGAGAGTTGTACTCCACACAGGGGCAGATAAAATCCCTGTATAGAGTCAACAATTGTGCAGGGATAAAGAAAGAACGGAGTTGGCTTAGCACACCTAATCTCTTGGAAGCACATTTTCAAGAGATGCAATATGATCTTTCCAAGATAAATCCCCTGTGAGTGAAACCCCAAGCATGTTCAAGGATGATGCAGGATTGAGCTGGATATTATTAAACATTAGTGGGTACTCCTGTGGAAGATTTTGACGGGTTGATAGGTGTAAAAACTGAGTCTTTGATGCATTAATAGCAACAAGATTATTTTTGCCCCAGTCAGAGATATGAGCCAAGCCAGACATTAGGTGTACCATAGACTCATCCCTTGTTTGTTGAAGTATCTGCTGAGATGGATGTTGCTTTATCAGTGGAAGAAATAGCTACAGAGCCATCAGAGTAGAAAAAAGGAGAGAAGGATGAGGAGGTGAAGTTGTTAGAAAGGTTTTTAGCAAGGTGCCAGAAGGAGCGGGAGGAATTCAAGTTGGATAGTTAAGAGCATTTAGTATGGATGAAATTATTTTGTGCAGAGTGAAGAACAGATTTATCACGATTCCGTGCAGAAACATAAACAAAATGTGATTCAGGGGTGGATTGGCTCCTGTACCTTTTATAGGCCCTCTCCTTGTTGTGGACAGCATTAGAACAAACGTGATTAAACCAAGGCTTGCATTAGTCAAAGGATATGAGAAAGAAATGTATGCCTCCATGACCGAGAGAATAACCTCCATAATGCGCAAGGCACACTCAGATGGCTCCCGGCCATGGAAGCAATAATCATTCCAGGGAGAATCAAAGAAGTACTGCCTGAGGGCCACCCAATCCACAGCTCCAAAGTGCCACAGACGACGTTTCTTTGGAGGGTTCACAGGCCATACCGGAGCGATAGCACAGGTTAGGGTAACAAGGTTATGATAGGAGGAGCCCAACGGAGAGAAAAGATTAACATTGTAAGTAGAAGGATTAGTTGTAAGGAAGAGGTCAAGTATGTTGAAGCTCTCTCCAAGGCGGTCAGGGATACGGGTAGGGTGCTGTACAAGCTGCAATAGGTCATTTAGGATACAAAAGATGAAGGCTTGTTCACGAGGTGGATCAATGAAAGGAGAGGAAAGCCAAAGGTGGTTGTGAACATTGAAATCTCCTAGAATGGAGATTTCAGAGAAAGGAGGAATGGATAGAATGTGTTCCATCATAGAAGTAAGACAGTCGAATAATTTTTGATAGTAGAATTAGGAGGTAAGTAAACAGGACAGATATATTTAGTCAGAGAATGACAGGAAAGGCGAAGCCAGAAAGTAAACATTTCAGATGAATCAATTTCAGGAAAACGAGAGGAAGATAGGTCGTTGCCTACAAATACACAACTCCTACCTTTGGCTTTGACATGAGAATAGAGAAAGTAGGAGGATACAGAACAGGGTTTGTTGTTAGTTGCCTAAGACAGCTGAGTCTCAGTAAGGAAGAGAAGGTGAGGTTTAGAGAAGGAGAGGTGGTGTTCGACAGAGAGAAAGTTAGAGGAAAGGCCGCAAATGTTGCAGAAATGAAGAAAAAGTGAGTCAGACAGTGGATCTAGGCAACTCAAAGAGTCGTCACAGGGAGAGTGGTGGATGGCGATGGTTTTTATGGGTCCCCCCCCCCCTGGAACTCCAAGGCATTGTTGTATTGCACCATTATTCTTTCTTTTCTTTTCTTTTGAAAAGGAAGTGGAGTGTGTACTGTGCATGTAGTTTTGTGTTGATAGTTAGCGAAACTTGTATTGGAGAGCATGCTGGCCTACTCTGAGTGTTACTGAAACACTGAAAAAGTTAAGCAACGGGGGATGGTCAGGAATTAGTCCCGAAGGCTGATGAAACGGGAGCCCCAGCTCTCCCAGTCATCAGCTTTCCATCCACCTTGGGATGCATGCCCTGCTCGACTGGTGCTACAGTCTACTCCAAACATGTACAGTCGTGGTCTTAAATAATCACCTATCCTCCTGTAGTCCGTGCCTCAGACTGGCTCCTTTATGCACGGCAAGTCACACTGGAGTAAGAGGGGCTGAGAAGGATGGGCCAGAGAGAGAAGGGAAGGTGGGTGAAGGGATAAGCGATGATGCTTGGGTGGAGTGAGGGAGGGGTGGGAGGGGAGGTAGGGGAGGGAGAATGAATACTGTTCGCCACTGAGGAGTGGATGTGGAGTTGTTGCACTGAAGCAGTTGGACAAAATTCAAAATAAAGCCATTAGATTAATCAATAATCCTGCCATTACGCAGGACCTTCCTCCATTATCAGTACTGGTACGTAGGGATGTTGCTTCTCTAGCATTATTTTACCGATATTTTTACCGTACTTGCTCTGACAAACTTGCTGCAATTGTGTCTCCCCTTCATATTTTCTCCCAAAATATTCGGGCAGCTGGGCCATATAATTCGTCTATTCTCTTTCATTCAGGATATCAGATAAAGGAGTTACTATTCGGTAGATAATGCTGCATTACACCTTGGATAGCGGCATCAGATAACAAACTTTCGATAGGTGGTGATATCAAGGACTGGCTCATGAGAGAAGTATACTGACGTGACAGATCAGGTGGTGATATCAAGAACTGGCTCGTGAGAGAAGTATACTGACGTGACAGATCAGGTGGTGATATCAAGAACTGGCTCGTGAGAGAAGTATACTGACGTGACAGATTAAATACTAGTGCAGAGCCATCGAGACTGTGTGGGCCGAGATAGTCAACGCGAGGAAGCCAGAGAACGAGAGGACACAGGCCCGCCTCCTCGAGGACCAACACACAAAGGACGAGTGGGAGCTGTTAAAACGAAACCAGCAAACCATCAGCAACATTGTTTTCCCGGTGCCGCGAAGCCTGCATGAGGTTTTTAAGGCATGAGGCCACTGAACTACTTACTAAGCCTTTCCTGGTTGCTTTTGCTTGACCAGTGTCGATAAACATTGACAATGATATATTTTAGGAGTTTGGGTACGATTTTGTTTCATTTTCCCTCTAACAGACTATGAGAGATACCTTTATCATATCCATCCATGAGCACAGATATCAAATTTATTTACCTTTTATGCACAGTTATTTTAAATAGCCTTTTCATATGAAGATATCATTAAATATTTATTGAATTGACATGATGGTGACTGTATAGAGGGAGTGTACTGTATACCGCGAGGGAGATCATATTTACTTTGGACACAGACATGTCAAAAGTTGCATATATTTAGTTCCAAAAAGTAGTTACATGTAAGGGTTCAGGACGTTTCTTACACAAACATTGCGGCAGTCAAAGCCATCCAGATTCTATTCTGGATCTGAAGTCAAAATACACGGATAAACGCAAATATCTGGCTTCGCACTAATATTTGACCTGTCAAGTCAGTATATTTCTCTCACGAGCCAGTCCTTGATATCACCACCTATCTAAAGCTTGTTATCTGACGCCGCTATACAAAGTGTAATGCAGCGTTATCTACCGAATAGTAACTCCTTGATATGATGCCCTGAATGAAAGAAAATAGACAAATCATATGGCCACAAATTCGTATTTCATCCTCCCTCCCCTACCTACCCCCCTCCCCTCTCTCTTTTTCACCAATCACTTATTATCCATTCTCTCCATATGCCCAAACCATCGCAACACCCTCTGCTCAACTCTACCAAGCATCTCCTGAACAACTCCAGTTCTCCTTCGCACTTCATCATTTCGCACCCGATCCATACGCGTCACTCCACACATACTCCTCAGACACCTCATCTCCATTACATTCAAACTTTTCCTCTCTGCTACACCCATATTCCATGATTCAGCCCCATATAACGCAGTCGGTACCACAACACCCTCATACAGCCTTCTCTTTACATCCATTCTAAGCGAACGACATCTAAACACTTTTTTCATTCCTCCCAGCACCTTTCCTACTTCATTTATTCTAAACTTCACTTCTGCATCTATTTTTCCATCCACAGCAACATGTGACCCTAGATATTTAAAACAATCTACCTCCTCAAGCAACTCCCCATTCAAAACTATATTCATCCCCCTACCATCTACCAACCTCGTACACTTCATCACTTTACTCTTATTCTCATTTACTTTTAATTTCCTCCTTTCACACACCCTTCCAAACTCCTCTACCAACTGTCTCAATCTCTCCTCTCAATCTCTCAATCTCTCACCAGTGCAGTATCATCTGCAAACAGCAGCTGGTTGAGATTCCACTCTCCACCATCAACATTCACCAAACTCAGACCTCCACCTAAAACTCTTGCATTCACCTCCCTTACAACACCATCCATTTAAATATTAAACAACCAAGGCGACATCACACATCCCTGTCGCAGCCCCACTCTCACGGGAATCCAATCACTCACAGGATTTCCCACTCTTACACACGCTCTACTATTTATATAAAAACTTTTCACCCCTTTTAGTAACCTACCATCAAGTCCATACAATCTTAAAACAGTCCACAAAGCCTCCCTATCAGTTCTATCATACGCTTACTCTAAATCCATAAATGGATTATATATATATATATATATATATATATATATATATATATATATATATATATATATATATATATATATATAATTTATTTCCCTTTTACTAAAGATTTTATTTCGATCCATGAATTTGTAATTGTTATGTAAGATAATCAGCCTAAGGTGTAATATGTTTTGGTTTAATTTCTTTTGTGATCTTAATTCTGTGTTTGCTTAAAAAAATAAGATTGATTTATACTAATAAATGAATACATCGTTACATCTGATACAAATCCTGCAACTCTGATGTGAAAGTTTAAAACGGTATACCATATCAGCTTCTGCTATGTTATGCCCTTGAAGACCATAAGACGCTACTATTGCTGCTGTAAAATTGATTTGAGCGTACTGTAACACCTGTAACCCATTATATGCCTTGTGAGTACGGAGTCCCATCTTGGCCCTCCTTTGTGCCGACTTAAGTAGTGTACTGTAGTTGAATTATTTTGTGTATTATATATACCTATGCTTTACAGTATAATTATTAAGATCAACTCCATACATCTCCAATAAGGAAACTAATTGACAATAAAGTACTTTGTTGATATATATTTTAAGAAGATACACACTAATGGACCTAGGGATGGGACATATACTTGTAATATCAAACCAAGAGAAGTCAATAGCATATCAAAGAAGTGCAGACTATAACAGTATCATATACAAACGAGAGAGACCAATTTATTACAGTGTTAAAGTTTTTCTTTGTATGAATTAATATGTTATTTAATTCCCATGTTCCACTTGGTGTCTACTTTCTCTAAAAATTGCCCATGATTTTCTGCCTGCAAACGTCTTAATCCATCAATATTTCCTTTTATCTTAGAGTTTTGTCATGCTAACGTAGATTATTTTTTGTTTGAAATGCAGGTATCTTCTCTGCAGTTAGCATAAAAAAAGAAACAGATTACCCATAATATTTGGTTTATCACATGCGTTTTCAAACTCAGAAAACTCTTGCCTCCCTCAGGGTAATACTGCTGGATTGTCTCAGTTTAAGTAAGCTCCCCTGAGACACATTACCCACGTGTTTTTTCATACCCTAGTTCGAAATTAATGTTGTACTCTGTGTATGGTGGGGAACCCTCCATCCACTCCTTTGATATAATGCAGCCTTCAGGTGCCTCGACATTGTATGACGAGCCAAATGTTTTCCTGTTGTTAGAAAACCATTAATTTATTATCCTGGATGGTAACCACATAGCGGAATTGACGCATGATCCTTTAGTGGTTTTAAACTGCTCTCAAAAGATGTGACCCATGAGGTTTTAAATTTAAGAAGTAGTTTGGGTTTATTACGAATATAATGCCACCTGTGGATGAGCGACTGGTCACCCAAGAACTTTTTGGGTCTTACGTAACGAAATCCCGAGCCCCTACTCTCCTTCAGGGGTAATGAAGAACTGATATGACTGATATATTCTGACAACACAGATCCACGTAACATTGTCTTTGTTCTTTTCTTTCACTCATTTTTTCCTCAGTCACACAGGTTTTCCGCCACATTCAGTCTACGCATCTTACATTCCCATATTTCCCAAAATTGATAATTCCATCTTTCTCGGAACTTAAAACTTATCAGAGGTCATACAATTCGAAGGCTTCACTGATATATTTGTGACAAGAGATTTGACTCATTTTCGCGAGTAAATTATCTGGTGGTTCTTCTACTATAGTTTTCTTTTTTCTCTTTCTAGATACAATCATTACTATTTATGATAGCTGGAAATAGGTTTGGTTGTTGTTGTTAGTGATGATAATGATGGAGATGATGATGATAATAATGATGATGGAATGACTTTTTATAGCCTATAGATAAGACACATCAGCCATCATAATAATATTCTTTTCGTATATTCAGATTCATTAAGTTTACACGTGCGGCATTATTCATGGGTAAAGTGACACACACACACACACACACACACACACACACACACACACACACACACACATCTATTTTGTCCATCAATCTATCTATCAATCCACATATATATATATATATATATATATATATATATATATATATATATATATATATATATATATATATATATATATATATATATATATATATTTACGGAACAGAGAGATAATGAACACTTCAAGTGAGAATACTAAAATCACTACTGTCCCGCAAAGTTCCAGGTTCAAAACAAAAAACTTAGGTAAAATTACAAGTTAAAGTTTAATGCTCAAACTAACAACTAAACATTCAGGACTCATAAGGATAATGTAATGGCAAAACAGGTTACATATATGGTTAACTGCAATAGCCTCTATTAACACGAGATTAGGAAGAGCAAATTTATCTAAGTCAACCCTGATAAAATGAGAAAACCGGATAATGCTCAGTTCAAGCACGATATAACATTATTACAGATACAAAATATTACACACACCACAAATCCAGCCAGGAGACAGGGCGTGTGTGCTGGGCAATCCCCAGGCCCTGTCTTCCTGCTTACTATTTTTTAATTAGAGCATAATCCATACCGGGCTAATGTATGGCCCAGCCTGCACTATAGGTGCTCGATATCTTTAAACAACAACAACAACAAAATATTACTGATACTGGCTGACAGTATGGAACCAATATAAATCATAAAAACTTTATCAGGCTTACGAATTAACGCCTTAGGCTATACAGTACAAGAAAAATTATAATAACACTTATACTCAAATTATACAGCAGCTAGATGGCTGGAGACTTCCTGAGCACTCACAAAAATAATAATATACTGTACAGGGGAGGAGAGAGATGTGAACAGAATGAGGAGTACATCTAAGTGGCAACTAATGCAGAGACTGAGCTCATTATATAGGGGGCCGGCAGAGCCTGATTCAACTTGTAAGAAGGACGCGCAAATGAAGGCATAGAGGACGAAGAGTTGACAATCCTGCTCTGAACAACAGAAAGAATGACTTACTCTGCTATAAGGGGGAGAAGGGGGGAGTGAGGTAGAACACGCAAGCCTGGTCATTATGGAAGCCACGTGGCGAATCGTGAACAAACATGCAGCATACTGTACATTAGGATCATACAAAGGATGATGCAATCATGAACAAAACTGTATCTTAAGTTAGAATTATACAAGGGATGATGAAATCATAGGCTATGTAACACCTCCCCACAAAGAAAAAGAAATTTACAAAGGAAATTTCTTATTACTCTAAAACAATCTGTCTGAAGTCTAGATAAGCTATCTGCAATAACATTTTCTTTCCCCTTGACATGTTGCATGTCTAATGAATACTTCTGAAGAAGTAGACTCCATCTTGTCAATCTCTGATTTTTATCTTTAAACTTACTAAGGAATTTCAGTGGGTTATGATCGGTATAAATGACTATGGGGTCAAAACCAGAACACACACACACACACACAAAAAAAAAATGCTGTAAACTCAAAATCAAGGCCAAAAGCTCTTTCTCAATAGTTGAGTAGTTTTTATGAGGTGGAGTGAACTTCTTACTGTAATAAAATACAGGGTGTTCAATACCCTGATCATCCTCTTGCAGCAAAACAGTCCCAGCTCCTGTATCACTTGTGTCAACAGACATCTTAAAAGGCTTAGCAAAATTTGGAGTAGCAAGCACTGGCAGACTTAATAGGATAGCTTTAAGTTTGCTGAAAGAGGATTCACAGTCATCGGTCCAGACAAATTTAACTCCCTTTTTCAGTAGGTCTGTAAGTGGTGATACAAGAATTGAAAAGTTAAGAACAAATCTCCTGTAATAACCTACCATTCCCAAAAATCTTTGTAGCTCTTTCCTACTTTTAGGTCTGGGAAGATCACTTATACCCTGAACCTTAGCTCCTGGTGGTGTAACGTGTCCATCACCAATTACGTACCCAAGGTAATGAACTTTAGCTTGACCAAACTCACACTTTGATAAATTAGCTACAAGATTAGCCTGAACCAAACGCTCAAGAAATTTACTGACATGGCATAGGTGATCTTTCCAGTTGTCACTGAAGATTAATACATCATCAATATAAACACCACACTCTGCCAAACCCTCTGTTACAACATTCATGAGCTTCTGAAAAGTGGCTGGTGCATTCTTCATACCATATGGCATTACAGAACATGCAAAAGTCTTTCCTAGTGTTACAAAACATGAGATCTCCCTAGCACGTTCAGTCATAGGTACTTGCCAGTATCCCTTTAACAAATCAAACTTAATTATGTACCTAGCCTTTCCAATCCAATATTGACACCATGCATCAACACAGTGGTTCTTCCTGGAGTGTCACAGAACACTTGCGGGTACTCCTGCAGTAATGCCGAAAACTCCCGCCTTTCCTCGGGAGCTAGATGAGAAAGCTTAGTCTGGAGATCATTCATGATATCAGGATTCTTCCCCAAACTATCACTCAGGCTCATACTGCATGGGAAAGCTTCACTTGCAGACTCGGGTGGAACAGTTACAGTGCAGACTGGGTTATTTTCGTCCCGCCTGTGATATAACTTTAGCATGTTGATGTGACAAAGTTGCTTGTTCTTTCTACGATCTGGTGTGGCGATGACATAGTTGACATCACTGAGTTTCTTTTCCGCGAAATAAGGACCACTAAACTTGGCTTGAAGAGGCTGCCCATGGACCGGTAGCAGAATCAAAACCTGATCTCCTGGCTGAAAGTGGCATAACCTGGACTTCTTATCATACCAAGTCTTCATCTTCTCCTGAGCAGCTCCTAAATTCTCTCTCGCCAGCTGTAAAGCAGTGGACAGCCGTTCTCTGAACTTCATGACATACTCCAGCAGGTTGACGTCATCTTCCTCCGACAGCCAGCATTCCTTGAGTAGCTTAAGGGGTCCTCTTACTTCATGGCCAAACAGTAGTTCAAAGGGTGAGAAGCCCAGTGATTCATTTGGAGATACTCTTGCAGCAAATACAACGAATGGAAGACCTTTATACCAATCTTTCTGATGTTCCAAACAGTATTTCCTGAGCATCGATTTGAGTGTTTGATGATATCTCTCCAACGCTCCTTGGGTCTGGGGATGGTAAGCTGAAGACGTGATCTGGGTGATGCTTAACTCTTTCAGAGACTGCTTGAAAACATTTGACATGAAATTACTTCCCCGGTCTGACTGTACCTCCTTGGGCAGACCAAACTTGGTGAAGAACCCTAGCATTTCCTTAACCACGTTCTTTGCTGAGATATTTCTAAGTGGAATGGCTTCAGGATAACGAGTAGCCATATCAATCAGGGTCAACACATAAGAAAATCCTGAAGAAGTCTTAGGAAGAGGGCCCACAATATCCACCAACACACAGGTGAATGGCGCCTCAAAAGGAGGAATGGGAACTAGAGGTGCAACCTTTTCGGTCTGATTACACTTCCCCACAACTTGACAGGTGTGACAAGACTTACAATACCAACAAACATCTCTGAAGATACCCGGCCAGTATAAGTGTTTCAAAATGCGTGCCACAGTCCTTCTCACTCCAAGGTGTCCTGCCAAACTGGAATCATGAGCCACTCTAATGATATCCTGCCTACAAACACGAGGGATGACAACTTGATGTACAACCTCCCATTCACAGTCGGCTGATGCTGTTGGGGGTCTCCACTTCCTCATAAGTACGCCTGACTTTATATAATAACAAGTAGAAGCACCAGCTGACTCTTCCTCACTGCAAGCAGAGTTAGCTAGATGTTTCAGCTCAAGGTCAGCAACCTGCAAATCAACCAACTCTTGATGAGACAAATTATCAACGCTACGGGGTACTGCCTCATCTGGTGAGTGGTTCAAATTAGCAAGAAAAGTGTCAGCTAGGATAAAATCACAATCGTCATTATCCTCTAAGTCACCAGTAACTTTAGACTTAGCCCTAGAGACAGCACATACAGAGAACACATCAGGGACATCACAATCCTGGGTCGCAGTCACTGGTTCACTAGACAACTGAGGAGCTGGACACACTTGACTTCCACCATATCATTTCCAAGTAAGAAAGTTACACCTGACATTGGGAGTGTCTCAACCAACCCAACCATAACGGAACCATTAAGAATACCAGGCTCTAAATTCACTCTGCACAGAGGGACAGAGAAGTAATTATTCCCTACACCTTGTAAGATTACAGTTTCGTCAGAGGAATTAACATTAGAACCTAGAACACTGGTCAGCATAAGGGATTTGCAGGCACCTGTATCACGATATATTTTAACTGATTTCCTGTCATTACTGTCCAGATGACTGACAAAACCATCAGACAGGAAATTAGCACATGAACTCTTGAGAGTGTCACCCACGTTACTGTTCAAAAGAGGAGCTTCATCATGAGAATTTAATTTACCCCTTAAAGCAGGTTCAGTTAACTCGGTTAAAGAATTATGGGAACTCTCAAGGGTGGACACTAGACCAATTGACTGAATATTTAAAAACTCCTTTTTGTTCACATCACGCTGTCTCCTGAAATATTTCTCCGTAGTGTGACCAAGCTTACTACAATAAGTACATTTACTTTTCTGAAATCTAGAGGTGGAGCTGGTATTTACTTCCTGAGAAACATCATCTTTATTCTCTTTCCTGTTACCTGTACTCTGAGTAGAGGCAACGTACTTACTCTCAGCTTTCCTTTTTTCTTTAGAATATCTTTTGTGAGTGAGAACATATTCATCAGCTAAAACTGCAGCATCAGACAAAGTATCTATTCTTTTCTCATCAAGATATAGGCTTACATCTTTATTAACACACCTTTTGAAGCCCTCCAGCAAAATCATCTGCTTAAATTTATCAAAATCAGAATTTACATTCTTAGAATTTAACCACTGCTCTAACAGATCTTCTTTGATTTTTGCATACTCAACATGGGATTGCTTATCTTTCTTATAAGTTGTCCTAAATTTTACTCTATAGGCTTCAGGAACAAGCTCATAGGCCTTAAGAATCAAACTATTAACTACATCATAATTATCATATTGATCCTGAGGCAAAGATGCATAAGTTACTTGAGCTTTACCGGTGAGAACACTCTGAAAGAGTACTGGCCAATACTTTTTGGGCCAATTATAACCTGTAGCTACCCTCTCAAACAACTGACAATACTTTGTTAAATCAGATTCATTAAAAGGAGGGACAAGTTTAACATTTTTAGCCACATCAAAATCATCAGAGCTAGATGATCCAGTCCCACCTTGTTTCATGCGATACTCATGGTCTGCCTGAATCCTAGCAAGTTCAATTTGTGCCTCCTGAATACGAGCCTGAGACTCAGCCTCCTTAGCACGTGCCTGAAACTCAGCCTCTTTAGCACGAGCCTCCTGCAGGGCTAGCTGAAACTTAGCTATTTCAATCTGCGTTTGCTCATCTGGAGGAGTTACATTAAACAAGCTTTTATTAATCATGCCAACAATTTGATCTTTAGAATGATGAGAGTGAACAGCAATTCCCAATTGTTGAGCAACTAGCTTAAGTTCATTCTTTGTTCTGTTTTCTACATTACACACTATTTGCACATTTGACAAAAAATCTTTGGCGTCATCAAGAGTAGTAATAGTAGACATCATGAATAAATCACAGTCACAAAATATCAAGCAATATCCTTATGATAATATCCTGAATATCCTGATAAGAGGTCGCCAAATTAATGTTACGGAACAGAGAGAGATAATGAACACTTCAAGTGAGAATACTAAAATCACTACTGTCCCGCAAAGTTCCAGGTTCAAAACAAAAGATTTAGGTAGTTTAATGTTCAAACTAACAATTAAACATTCAGGACTCATAAGGATAATGTAATGGCAAAACAGGTTACATATATGGTTAACTGGAATAGCCTCTATTAATACGAAATTAGCAAGAGCAAATTTATCTAAGTCAGCCCTGATAAAATGAGAAAACCGGATAATGCTCAGTTAAAGCAAGATATAATATTATTACAGATACAAAATATTATTAATACTGGCTGACAGTATGGAACTAATATGAACCATAAAAACTTTACCAGGCTTACGAATTAACGCCTTAGGCTATACAGTACAAGAAAAATGGTGATAACATGTATACTCAAATTATGCAGCAGCTAGATGACTGGGGACTTCCTGACCACTCACAAAAATAATAATATACTGTACAGGGGAGGAGAGAGATGTGAACAGAATGAGGAGTAGATCTAAGTGGCAACTAATGCAGAGACTGAGCTCATTATATAGGGGGCCGGCAGAGCATGATTCAACTTGTAAGAAGGACGCGCAAATGAAGGCATAGAGGACGAAGGGTTGACAATCCTGCTCTGAACAACAGAAAGAACGACTTACTCTACTATAAGGGGGAGAAGGGGAGAGTGAGGTAGAACACGCAAGCCTGGTCACTATGGAAGCCACGTGGCGAATCGTGAACAAACATGCAGCATACTGTACATTAAGATTATACAAAGGATGATGCAATCATGAACAAAACTGTATCATAAGTTAGAATTATACAAGGGATGATGAAATCATAGGCTATGTAACAATATATATATATATATATATATATTTATATATATATATATATTTATATATATATATATATATATATATATATATATATATATATATATATGTGTGTGTGTGTGTGTGTGTGTGTGTGTGTGTTTTATGCAAGGAAGAAGGAACTAAAGGCTGAACCCACATGAACGTTCCTTCCATTAAAAAAACAAAAAAAACAAACGACAGCCAAATTCAAGAACCATTCATTTCGAGATGCCTGGACACACTGTGTATGAAAGACTGGAGATCATAGAAGTAGGAAATACACACACAGGGATTCAGTTCCAGAGCTGACCTGTTGCTTAAATGAAGGACTGGGAGTAACGGTTAACTTATGCATTTGAAAGCTGGATGGAAAAGGGATGAGAGTTTGTTGCTAGACGGGTGCTACACACCCGTCATAGAGGTGGAGGGATGCAAGCAGACAATTCGGAGAAGCAGTGACCATTGAAGTGGTAATAGAAAAGAGATAAAGAGGCAACAGTGAGGTGAAGAGACAGAGGTTGAAGGGAGTCAGTAAGAGGAAGAGAGTTAATAAGACGAAAATCCTTTGACTCCATCCTATTGAGAAGTGCTGTATGTGGGGAGCCTCCCCACACATGATAGTTGTACTCCACACAGGGGCGGATAAAACCCCTGTATAGAGTCAACAATTGTGCAGGGGTAAAGAAAGAGCGGAGTAGGCTTAGCACACCTAATCTCTTGGAAGCAGATTTTCACGAGATGCAATATGATCTTTCCAAGATAAGTCCCCTGTGAGTGAAACCCCAAGCATGTTCAAGGATGATGCAGGACTGAGCTGGATATTGATAAACATTAGTGGGTACTCCTGTGGAAGATTTTGACGGATTGATAGGTGTAAAAACTGAGTCTTTGATGCATTAAAAGCAACAAGATTATTTTTACCCCAGTCAGAGATATGAGCCAAGCCAGACATTAGGTTTGCCTTGTTTGTTGAAGTATCTGCTGAGATGGATGTTGCGGGAACCGAATGGAAAGGTGAAGGGTGGAATCATAAGCGGACGATTGGATAGGATTAGTTGTACAGCTTAGAAGATCATTGATGAATAAAAGAAAGAGAGTTGGCGATAAGACAGCCCTGATGAACACCACTGTTGACACATCTAGGAGAAGAACGATGGCCATCTACAACAACAGCTATAGAACGACCAGAAAGGAAGCTATAGATAAAGGCACAGACAGAAGGATAGAAACCGTAAGAGGGCAGTTTGGAAATTAAAGATTTTTGCCGGACTCGATCGAAAGCCTTTCAGGTGTCAAGTGCAATGGCAAAGGTTTCGCTAAAGTCCCGAAAGGAGGATGACCGAGAGTCTGAAAGGTAGGTGGGAAGATCGCCTGTGGAGCGTCCCTGGCGGAACCCATATTGACGATCAGAAAGAAGGTTGTGATAAGAAAGATGCTTTAAAATTTTTCTGTTAAGAATAGACTCGAAAACTTTTGAGACACAGGATGTTAAAGCAATTGGACGATAGTTAGAGGGTTAGGAATGGTCACCCTTCTTTGGGACTGGCTGAATGAGAGCAAACTTCCAGCAAGAAGGAAAGGTACAAGTTGAAAGACAAAGGCAAACGAGTTTACCTAGGCAGGGTATGTAAGCACAGAAGCACACTTCTTGAGAACAACAGGAGGGACTCCATCATGCCCATATGCCTTGTTAGTACTGAGGCTAATGATGGCAGAAAATACACCAGCTGAAGAAATTTTTATGTCAGCCATGAGGAAGTCAGAGGGGGGAAGTGATGGAGGAACAGCACAGGAATCGTCTAAGGTTGAATTGGAGGAGAAAGTCTGAGCAAACAGAGCTGCTTTATCAGTGGAAGAAATAGCTACAGAGCCATCAGAGTAGAAAAAAGGAGAGAAGGATGAGGAGGTAAAGTTGTTAGAAAGGTTTTTAGCAAGGTGCCAGAAGGAGCGGGAGGAATTCAAGTTGGATAGTTAAGAGCATTTAGTATGGATGAAATTATTCTTAGCAGAGTGAAGAACAGATTTATCACGATTCCGTGCAGAAACATAAACAAAATGTGATTCAGGGGTGGATTGGCTCCTGTACCTTTTATAGGCCCTCTCCTTGTTGTGGACAGCATTAGAACAAACGTGAATAAACCAAGGCTTGCATTAGTCAAAGGATATGAGAAAAAATGTATGCTTCCATGACCGAGAGAATAACCTCCATAATGAGCAAGGCACACTCAGATGGCTCCCGGCCATGGAAGCAATAATCATTCCAGGGAAAATCAAAGAAGTACTACCTGAGGGCCACTCAATCCACAGCTTCAAAGTGCCACAGACAACGTTTCTTTGCAGGGATCACAGGCCATACCGGAGCTATAGGATAGGTTAAGGTAACAAGGTTATGATAGGAGGAGCCCAACGGAGAGAAAAGATTAACATTGTAAGCAGAAGGATTAGTTGTAAGGAAGAGATCATGTATGTTGGAGCTCTCTCCAAGGCGGTCAGGGATACGGGTAGGGTGCTGTACAAGCTGCAATAGGTCATTTAGGATACAAAAGATGAAGGCTTCTTCACGAGGTGGATCAGTGAAAGGAGAGGAAAGCCAAAGGTGGTGGTGAACATTGAAATCTCCTAGAATGGAGATTTCAGAGATAGGAGGAATGGATAGAATGTGTTCCATCATAGAAGTAAGACAGTCGAATAATTTTTGATAGTCAGTAGAATTAGGAGATAAGTAAACAGGACAGATATATTTAGTCAGAGAATGACAGGAAAGGCGAAGCCAGAAAGTAGACAATTCAGATGAATCAAATTCAGGAAAACGAGAGGAAGATAGGTCGTTGCCTACAAATACACAACTCCTACCTTTGGCTTTGACATGAGTATAGAGAAAGTAGGAGGATACAGAACAGGGTTTGTTGTCAGTTGCCTAAGACAGCTGAGTCTCAGTAAGGAAAAGAAGGTGAGGTTTGGGGAAGGAGAGGTGGTGTTCGACAGACAGAAAGTTAGAGGAAAGGCCGCAAATGTTGCAGAAATGAAGAAAAAGTGAGTCAGACAGTGGATCCAGGCAACTCAAAGAGTCGTCACAGGGAGAGTGGTGGATGGTGATGGTTTTTCTGGGTCCCCCCCCCCTGGGACTCCAAGGCATTGTTGTATTGCACCATTATTCTTTCTTTTCTTTTCTTTTGAAAAGGAAGTGGAGTGTGTACTGTGCATGTAGTTTTGTGTTGATAGTTAGCGAAACTTGTATTGGAGAGCATGCTGGCCTACTCTGAGTGTTACTGAAACACTGAAAAAGTTAAGCAACGGGGGATGGTCAGGAATTAGTCCCGAAGGCTGATGAAACGGGAGCTCCAGCTCTCCCAGTCATCAGCTTTCCATCCACCTTGGGATGCATGCCCTGCACGACTGGTGCTACAGTCTACTCCAAACATGTACAGTCGTGGTCATAAATAATCACCTATCCTCCTGTAGTCCGTGCCTCAGACTGGCTCCTTTATGCACGGCAAGTCACACTGGAGTAAGAGGGGCTGAGAAGGATGGGCCAGAGAGAGAAGGGAAGGTGGGTGAAGGGATAAGTGATGATGCTTGGGTGGAGTGAGGGAGGGGTGGGAGGGGAGGAAGGGGAGGGAGAATGAATACTGTTCGCCACTGAGGAGTGGATGTGGAGTTGTTGCACTGAAGCAGTTAGACAAAATTCAAAATAAAGCCATTAGATTAATCAATAATCCTGCCATTACGCAGGACCATCCTCCATTACCAGTTCTGGTACGTAGGGATGTTGCTTCTCTAGCATTATTTTACCGATATTTTTACCGTACTTGCTCTGACAAACTTGCTGCAATTGTGCCTCCCCTTCATATTTTCTCCCAAAATATTCGGGCAGCTGGGCCATATAATTCGTCTATTCTCTTTCATTCAGGATATCAGATGAAGGAGTTACTATTCGGTAGATAATGCTGCATTACACCTTGGATAGCGGCATCAGATAACAAACTTTCGATAGGTGGTGATATCAAGGACTGGCTCATGAGAGAAGTATACTGACGTGACAGATCAGGTGGTGATATCAAGAACTGGCTCGTGAGAGAAGTATACTGACGTGACAGATTAAATACTAGTGCAGAGCCATCGAGACTGTGTGGGCCGAGATAGTCAACGCGAGGAAGCCAGAGAACGAGAGGACACAGGCCCGCCTCCTCCAGGACCAGCACACAAAGGACGAGTGGGAGCTGTTGAAACGAAACCAGCAAACCATCAACAACATTGTTTTCCCGGTGCCGCGAAGCCTGCATGAGGTTTTTAAGGCATGAGGCCACTGAACTACTTACTAAGCCTTTCCTGGTTGCTTTTGCTTGACCAGCGTCGATAAACATTGACAATGATATATTTTAGGAGTTTGGGTACGATTTTGTTTCATTTTCCCTCTAACAGACTATGAGAGATACCTTTATCATATCCATCCATGAGCACAGATATCAAATTTACTTACCTTTTATGCACAGTTATTTTAAATAGCCTTTTCATATGAAGATATCATTAAATATTTATTGAATTGACATGATGGTGACTGTATACAGGGAGTGTACTGTATACCGCGAGGGAGATCATATTTACTTTGGACACAGACATGTCAAAGGTTGCATATATTTAGTTCCAAAAAGTAGTTACATGTAAGGGTAGAGGATGTTTCTTACACAAACATTGCGGCAGTCAAAGCCATCCAGATTCTATTCTGGATCTGAAGTCAAAATACACGGATAAACGCAAATATCTGGCTTCGCACTAATATTTGACCTGTCAAGTCAGTATATTTCTCTCACTAGCCAGTCCTTGATATCACCACCTATCTAAAGCTTGTTATCTGACGCCGCTATACAAAGTGTAATGCAGCTTTATCTACCGAATAGTAACTCCTTGATATGATGCCCTGAATGAAAGAAAATAGACAAATCATGTGGCCACAAATTCGTATTTCATCCTCCCTCGCCTACCTACCCTCCCTCCCCTCTCTCAATCCACCCCAGCACCATCGCTCGTCCCCCCCACCCACCTTCCCTTCTCTCTCTGGCCCCTCCCTCTCAGCCCCTCTTACTCCAGTGTGACTTGCCGCGCATAAACAAGCCAGTCTGAGGTATGGGGTACATCAGGATAGGTGATTATTTATGGCCACGACTGTACAGTATATATATCCCATTGGATCCTACATCTGCTGGACGAGGTACTGTTCCGGCAGGGTCCTAAGCGTACAGCCCTCCGCCTTTCGGCTCATAGTCACGAAGCTCATAGGTCCCTCCCTGGGGGTTCCCTACTTTATTACGGTTTGAAAATTCCCCGTTCTGTCCAATACTGAGGGCACTGGGCTCCAATGGGTTAAAGAAACTGACAGATTTACCAGCCATTAACCCATTTGATCCCAGAGCTGCTGGACGAGGCACTGTTCTGGCAGGGTCCTAAGCGTACCATCCTCCGCCTTTTGGCTCATAGTCGCAAAGCTCATAGGTCCCTACCTGGGGGTTCCCTACGTTATTAAGGTTTGAAAATTCCCCGTTCTGTCCAATACTGAGGACACTGGGCTCCAACGGGATATATATATATATATATATATATATATATATATATATAATTTATTTCTCTTTTACTAAAGATTTTATTTCGATCCATGAATTTGTAATTGTTATGTAAGATAATCAGCCTAAGGTGTAATATATTTTGGTTTAATTTCTTTTGTGACCTTAATTCTGTGTTTGCTTAAAATAATAAGATTGATTTATACTAATAAATGAATACATCGTTACATCTGATACAAATCCTGCAACTCTGATGTGAAAGTTTAAAACAGTATACCATATCAGCTTCTGCTATGTTATGCCCTTGAAGACCATAAGACGCTACTATTGCTGCCGTAAAATTGATTTGAGCGTACTGTAACACCTGTAACCCATTTTATGCCTTGTGAGTCCGGAGTCCCATCTTGGCCCTCCTTTGTGCCGACTTAAGTAGGATACTGTAGTTGAATTATATTGTGTATTATATATACCTATGCTTTACAGTACAATTATTAAGATCAACCCCATACATCTCCAATAAGGAAACTAATTGACAATAAAGTACTTTGTTGATATATATTTTAAGAAGATACACACTAATGGACCTAGGGATGGGACATATACTTGTAATATCAAACCAAGAGAAGTCAATAGCATATCAAAGAAGTGCAGACTATAACAGTATCATATACAAACGAGAGAGACCAATTTATTACAGTGTTAAAGTTTTTCTTTGTATGAATTAATATGTTATTTAATTCCCATGTTCCACTTGGTGTCTACTTTCTCTAAAAATTGCCCATGATTTTCTGCCTGCAAACGTCTTAATCCATCAATATTTCCTTTTATCTTAGAGTTTTGTCATGCTAACGTAGATTATTTTTTGTTTGAAATGCAGGTATCTTCTCTGCAGTTAGCATAAAAAAAGAAACAGATTACCCATAATATTTGGTTTATCACATGCGTTTTCAAACTCAGAAAACTCTTGCCTCCCTCAGGGTAATACTGCTGGATTGTCTCAGTTTAAGTAAGCTCCCCTGAGACACATTACCCACGTGTTTTTTCATACCCTAGTTCGAAATTAATGTTGTACTCTGTGTATGGTGGGGAACCCTCCATCCACTCCTTTGATGTAATGCAGCCTTCAGATGCCTCGACATTGTATGACGAGCCAAATGTTTTCCTGTTGTTAGAAAACCATTAATTTATTATCCTGGATGGTAACCACATAGCGGAATTGACGCATGGTCCTTTAGTGGTTTTAAACTGCTCTCAAAAGATGTGACCCATGAGGTTTTAAATTTAAGAAGTAGTTTGGGTTTATTACGAATATAATGCCACCTGTGGATGAGCGACTGGTCACCCAGGAACTTTTTGGGTCTTACGTAACGAAATCCCGAGCCCCTACTCTCCTTCAGGGGTAATGAAGAACTGATATGACTGATATATTCTGACAACACAGATCCACGTAACATTGTCTTTGTTCTTTTCTTTCACTCATTTTTTCCTCAGTCACACAGGTTTTCCGCCACATTCAGTCTACGCATCTTACATTCCCATATTTCCCAAAATTGATAATTCCATCTTTCTCTGAACTTAAAACTTATCAGAGGTCATACATTTCGAAGGCTTCACTGATATGTATGTGACAAGAGATTTGACTCATTTTCGCGAGTAAATTATCTGGTGGTTCTTCTACTATAGTTTTCTTTTTTCTCTTTCTAGATACAATCATTACTATTTATGATAGCTGGAAATAGGTTTGGTTGTTGTTGTTAGCGATGATAATGATGGAGATGATGATGATAATGATGATGATGGAATGACTTTCTATAGCCTATAGATAAGACACATCAGCCATCATAATAATATTCTTTTCGTATATTCAGCTTCATTAAGTTTACACGTGCGGCATTATTCATGGGTAAAGTGACACACACACACACACACACACACACACACACGCACATCTATTTTGTCCATCAATCGATCTCTCAATCCACATTTATATATATATATATATATATATATATATATATATATATATATATATATATATCTATATATCTATATATATATATATATATATATATATATATTGGTGAAATGTTTTTTCTGATGAAAAATGTAGGTCCTTTAGTTGGAGTGCTCTTTTCTCCCGAAAACATTTTTTTTTTTTTTTTTTTTTATATGAATGGTTCGGTCTGCATATATAATTCCTGTATATTTTGAAGTGACAAAAGTTCCAGTTAGTCCTGTAATTATTAGATGCATAAGTGTAAGTTACTTATCCATCGTGGCTTCGAGGGTTAAAGCGCATGCAATCGGCCGACAGGTGGAGTGTTCGATTCCACCCAAAGACATTGGAATTCGTTAGGAAGGGCATCCGGTCCCAACAAATCTTCTACACAGAAGCAACGCCTTAGCCACTGAAAGATGGGAGTAGAAAGCTTAAAAATGAATCTTTACTGTAGTGTCTATAAGCAAATGGGAATACTAACGCTATTACTCAAGACATTAAATGAACCGCCTTGCATTAGGTACACTGTATAATATAATATACGAAATTCGTGGTTACTTAAATCAATCAGTCAATCATTTCCTGTAGCACCCCACGGGATGCACAGGGCCTCGGCGAACTCTCTCCACCAATATTTGTCTCCTGCCATCTCCTTCAGGTCCCACCAACACTCCTTTCCCGCTTCTCTTTTCGTTGTCCTCAGCCATGTTTCCCTCGGCCTACCTCTTCCTCTTCTTCCTCAGCAGTCCACTCTGGCACATCCTGTATTAAACTGCCTTCTTCTCTATATACTCGTATGTGCCCCAGCCATTTCCAGCGAGACAGTCTCACGTACTCATCAACTGGTTCCACTCTCGTAATATCCCTTACTCTTTCATTTGTAACTCTGTTTTTTTTAATAGATAATAAATGGAGGAAGCAAAAACAAAGGGGAAAAAAAATAAGTCCATGTGCCTAAAGGCATCCTCCATTCATATAAAATACCCATAACAACTGGACTTGAACTGAAGTGGATTAAATGTTTGTGGGAAACAACTCCCAGGAAGTGAATTCCAGAGAGTAGTAGTTCTGGGGATAAATGAATTTTGATAAGCAGAGGTTCTGCATTGCGGGGGAGAGAGTGTGAATTCATGGGCTCTCCCAGCTGCCCGAGTATTTCGAGAGAAAATGTGAAGGGGAGGAACAATTGAAGCCAGTTCGTCTGAACACTTACGGTAAAAATATCTATAAAATAATGCTAAAGAAGCAACATCTCTACGTACTGATAATGGAGGAAGGTCTTGCGTGATGGCAGGATTATTGATTAATCTAATGGCTTTATTTTGAATTTTGTCCAACTACCTCAATGCAACCGCCGCTCCGCATCCACTCCACAGTGGTGAACAGTATTCGATCTGAGAACGCACATGACTTTTGTCAGTGAAGAACTCATGAACTCTGTACATAAGTCCCAATTTTTTGGAAGCATTTTTAGCAACGGATTTAACATAAGCTGTCCAGGTTAGGTTGAGGATTAGAGTAACACCTAGGATATCAATTGTAGTGGATATGGGAATATTGACATCATTTAAAATTAAGTGAGAGTCTGAGGGATTGTTTCTGTTGGAGAAATTAATGTATTTAGTTTTCTGAGCATTAAATGAGACCAGATTTGTTTGTCCACATTGATTAATTTTAGAAAGGTCCTGGTTCAGAGAAATAGCTGTGTTTATTTGGGAATTTATAATATTAAATTGTGTAAAGGAGGTACTAAAATGCCACTTTACCCCAAGAATCCTTCTAAGTATTTTATTCTCAAATCCTAGTACTTTCTGATCTGTTGCAATTGTACTGTACCATGACTCATGCCCATAAATTAAATTGGTCTAACCATGGACTTGTAAATTTTTACTTTAGTATGCACCGAAAGCACATTATTATTCCAAACAGATTTCAACATTCCAACAGCTTGCCAAGCCTGCCTCATCCTCTCCTCAATTTCATTGTTTAATGATCCATTAGATGATACACTCGTTCCCAGATATTTAAAATTTTCTACATTCTTCACCACATTATTTCCAAATACACAATCGATTTGGTTCTCCACGTTCATATCAATAATTTCAGTCTTACCACAATTCATTACCAATCCAACTTTTTCTCCGTCCTCCACCAGACAATCAAGCACCCTCTGCATCTCGTAAATACTTCCGCAAATCAGTACAATATCATCAGCATAATCCAAATCCATCAGCCTCTTATTTTCTTTCCAGTTAATTCCTGCACCTGTTCTCCTTACAACCTTCCTCATAACATAATCCATAGCCAAAACAAACAGCAAAGGTGAAAGAACTCCTCCTTGAATCACTCCTGACCTAACTTCAAATGGATCACTCAAAGAACCACCCACCATTACCTTACAAAATGTACCTTCATGCAGGCTTCTAAAAATATTTACAAACTTTTCTGGTATACCATAAAATCTCATAATTTTCAACAGAGCTCCACGTGAACCACTATCAAATGTCAAAAACAACAAAACACATACTAAGTGGCATTTTCATCTCATTAGCTTGTTGCATTAGATGCTATGCAATAAAAATTTGATCATTACAACCTCGACCCTATCTAAATCCGCTTGTTCTTCTCTTTAAATTTTATCAATTACTGGCTCTATTCTGTTCAACAAGATTTCGGAAAAGACTTTTGCAACTATAGGTGTCAAAGTTATCCCCCTCCAGTTTCCACACAAACTTAAATCTTCCTTTTTTTGGTATTTTTATAATCACTCCATTTTTCCACTCTTTTGGAGTTCCACCATTATCCCAAGCCACATTTTAAAGTTTCAAAGAGCGTTCATCAACTCATCATTTTCCACCTTAAGCATTTCAGGAAATATTCCATCCTCACCTGGGGCCTTAAAAATCTTTAATTCCTTTATAGATTTTGTTACCTCGTCCAAGGTTATTTCCCCTGTTTCTATCTGCAAATCTCTCTCGGCTGGCAAAATGTCCTCTTCAGCTGGGATTGGTTACTTCCCTGATCGCTAATTCTGGCTTGCATTATTTTCTTGAGGGCAAGTCCTAAGCCAGTACTATGGTGGTGCGGTCTAGAGGAGAAGTGGTCTGGTTCTGCAGTGGAAGTCACAGCTTCATTATGGTATATGAGACTAAAAACTTCTTTAGGTTCATCGTCTAAAGAGAAACAAAAGAAGGGTTGAGGTGATTTTCTTCACAAATATAGCATAAAGAATGATAATCATTAAAAGTCAAATATTGTTTTTGCTGCACTTTTCATTCTTATTTAAATTTATAGGGTTCGAAAATAGCAGTTGTTATTTTCTCCCAAGGAATTACTATAGTATGATATCACTTTTATTTACTTTTCAGAGCCACCTCTGATAATACATAGCCTGCTCTGCTTTTCCCCACTTACCCATCTGTGTGTGTGTGTGTGTGTGTGAGAGAGAGAGAGAGAGAGAGAGAGAGAGAGGAAACATGATATTAAGTGGCAGATAAATGTCAGAAAAGTGGAAGATGACCAGTTTGGTGTGAATATCACCTAATTTGGTTTGCAATTTTCACGTTGCGTGCTTATCACCAACCTAATTTTGGTTATCCTCGTGGCCTTATATTACGAACCTTAAATAGCGCTTGGGCACGCACGAGCTTATTTCCTAGTGGGTGGGTGTGAGGGGCGCACTGTTCTCCTCCACAGCGAAGGTATTTCAAGAAAGAAATCTTAATATAATCTATATCCAGCAATATTATTTTTAAGGCAAAAGCCATATCGTCTGTCAAGTTATGGAAGATTATGAGTGAACAGGTTTGTGGTCCGTTTCCTTGATTATTATGATGACAGGCTTTCCAATTTTTGCCAAATCCTCGTGAAAGAGGCTGCCCTATTAATACCTGAATGACTGCTTTTCTGGGGCACCATTTTGAAATTAGCCCTCTGTAGTCCCCCTACAGTTCTTGGCGCCTTCCTACAATCCTCCTAAATAATCCCAGAGGCGTCCTCGTTCACAGCTCTAAGTCACAAACATAATAATTGGATCTTTTGCTCGTATGTCAACCGGCCTGCGCCCGACAACAAACATCAGCCCACACTGTCGTACTTCGGGACGGATTCTTTCTTCTGAGTTTCTATTTAAAGTAGTATGATTTTAGGGAGCTTTTTTTGGCGCCTTTTGGGAGAACATCCCGATGAACCGGCAACACACAGCCTTGCTATTCAAACTGTTGTTTCTTCTTGTTTGCTTGTTTGTTCGTGTGTGTGTGTGTGTGTGTGTGTGTGTGTGTGTGTGTGTGTGTGTGTGTGTGTGTGTGTGTGTGTGTGTGTGTGTGTGTGTGTGTGTGTGTGTGTGTGTGTGTGTGTGTGTGTGTGTGTGTGTGTGTCACTATCCTGTTCTAGCTTTATATGATTGTGTGGAAAATGGTGAATGCCGTCTTACGCATGCTCATAAAAGAAGTATCAAAAGAGTTCTCCCCCATTCCCCATTTTTTATATGCTCAGAGAAGATCATTATGCTTTCCATTAAACAACACATAGGGAACCAATGGCGATGACACCCAATCCTGCAGTACTCTATGAAGACAGAAATGAGTATTTCCTGGAAGCACTTTAATGGCATCGTTCTGGGTTAGAAGCCACTCCAGCGCAGCTAATTGTCCAGTGCTATGCCTTGCCCCTGTTTCTTATTTACGGCTATTCTGGCGCGACACAGTTACATGGTCAACAAGTTGCACATCACATGCTTCTCAGAGAGACTCCCGACGTACACGACAGTGCCCTGCCCTGCCTCTCTGTGTGATATTTTGGGTTATTCTTGCAAGGCGCAGGTAGGACGTCGACTAGATGCAAAACGCAAGCACATCAGACAGACCTTTAGACACATCCAGATGCTCAGCAAACACACCATCAATACCCATCACCCCTCAGCATACATCCCGTAAGACATGAGCCCCGTTCTTCAGAAAGGTATATGGGCCCAGTGGGTGAGTGACAGTCTGGTACACACACAGTTGTTAAGGCACTGAGGGTGCAGCAAAAATAAGCACATACTGTATTTTATTGTACACTCTTAGCAGCAGGTAAGTATTTTGCAGCAGTGAAATAGTAGTAGTATACTACTGATCTGTGTATTGTTTTGTGCTATTCCCTTCATTAGAATGAAAGAAATATGACGATTGCATAGTTTTACCTGATTCACAAAACGCTAAGTCAATGAGAGGAACACAAGTTTTTCCTTGACAAGAAAATTTTTGTAAATAATTGTTAACTACACCTGGTTTCCAACAAGCAAATTGTTTTTCTTGTAGCCCAGGAAAGTATTTACAATGCTGGGTAGTAACCATACAACCAAATAACGGGGTGATATGAATCCTACTATGGCGTAACTGTTAAATTAGTGTAGTGACGCAAGTGCGGTGTCCATTCAGGGACCAAACCTTCACATTCTTCCCCGGGTCTCGCTGTAGCGAGGCGCTGACTACCGCAAAGGATCACTGGTTCACTGTGCTGTACGGGACCGCTCTGCACGGCGGTTGATTGCCTGAAACTGATGGGGCTGTTCCGCCAGACAGACCATGGTCACTCAACAGTAATAACAAGAACAAAAGGGTATACTTTCCTGTCCATTTTCAGTCCTTCACCACAATTCCAGATCATCCTCTCCATTTCGTACTCCTCCCTTGTAAATTTCTTTAACCTCCCTTTCCTAACATTACTGTTCTTCGACGATACTTGGAAATACTCTCTTCACCCAAACAGCTGACCCTACATCACCCTTTTTCGTAAGGCATACTTACTTGTCTCAGCCCCATCGCCCATCAAATTTCCATTTCTCACCTCACTCATTTCTTTACCCCTCCCTTGGAGCTTTCGTGGAGCGACGCAGGTTACGCAGTCGACGAAAGCGAACATTCAGTAACTTGGCTCAGTTTCAGCCCATACTATGGATAACATTGACTCCTTTGAGGATTATACTTATGACTGAATGAGAGTAGTTAAATATGACATCAGCTCAGAGAACGAAGTAGTTGATATATTATAGCAACGTGTTGAACCACAGAAAGTTGGCGAGAAGAGATAATAAATGAAATTGTATGCCCCATTTGTGTTCTTCGTTGGCAATTATTATTTTTTTCTTTGGTAAAACTTTTTGCCCCTCCTACGAACAGGTGTACAAAGAGTCTGTAAGAGAGCCGGGAGAAATATTCTGTTAATCAGGTAATTCTCCTCTGAGCTACCATGGAAGCTCACGCTAACAGTAGCAGCATTTTGATAGAGGGCGTGTCACCGATGACACAGTTACACTATAAATGCGTAAACTGGTTATTAGGATAATGTGATGTAACTTTATAATATATTTATATGTATGTACTATATATTAATAAATAAAGAAGAAGAAGAAATCAGATAGTACAAAACATGCGTCTACCACTGGTCTAACAGCAGTATTTGGACAGATGTATGCAAACATGTTTCAGTGCAGCTTCGAACACTGGCAGAAGAGGCGATGTGATATAAGTGTCCATATCAGGCAGCTGAGACTTTATCATCATGTTGCCAAGTGTGGACGCACTCTAAGGGCCGAATATTTGCATTCCTTTATGACCTTGATCTTCGATCGATTGCTCTCAACATCGAATTACTTCATCCATGCCTGACCGTTAATCCTTTAACCAAGTTTGGACCAAATGCGATCACAGCTGTCTGAGTTGACTTTGCCAGTTGACTCTGATTACTGAGCGATTGTTCTCAAAAGCTAATCCATTTTCCTTGTCTTTTCCAAAGGCCTTTAATAAGGTGTTACCTGTATCGGATTAAAAGTGCTTAGGTTGACTTTGCCTTGCGATCTTGATATTTGGCCTCTTGTCCTCAAAACAATGTCAGCCCCTTGGCTGTCCCAATACCCCTACATCAAATTTTGTTGAAATCAGATCAAAACTGTTATTTTGCACACACACATACACACACACACACACACACACACACACACACACACACACACACACACACACACACACACACACACACACACACACACAGTAAAACATAACATCAACTCGCGCCTTACGATCGCATAGAATATTGCCATGGACAACTTATTGCTCCCTGATAAAAGATATACAGAATGCATTGCTAGATAAGTACGGTCGGAAAACGATCTAAATCGTTTTATCTTTTTGGACGTGGCGAAATACTTTCGAATCTTAAAGACACGACAGCTAGGGAACAGCGTTATAGCGTTGTCTATTCGCCCGGGAATCATAGTGGTAACAACGTTTCGAGAAGCCCAAATTCATATATAATATCCCCAACGGCAGGGTTTTGGAACCAATCCAGTCTTCAAGAATTACTCGTAAATCAATAACTTTAAAGAGATGTTTTCTCCGGGGAAGGGGAGGGCAGGGTCCATGAGGGTAGGTGGGAGGATGAGTATTACACTCTTTATGTTATCTGCTTTGTAAACTACGTCATCTGTTTTTCTGCATGAAGCTTTGGGAATGGAAATATAACATTTGATGGTCATTTTTTGTCAAGAAATGTATTCCAGTTATCGCTATACGATTTTATTCAGTAACAGGGGTACAGTAGCGCTAATTACGAAGATAGTTTATGTGGTTGTATACGAAATAAAATGATGTGCAATGATAGCAGTGATGAAAGCCCGCATCACCATATCCAACACACTGGAAGATTTTCTCAGCAGGTCATCCATAATATGGTACACTTACATCCGCCTATATTCGTATATAAATGTGAAATTGGCGCGTGTTCTGATCAGCTTAATGGAGATCTAGCGATGACATTTGCCCTTGCAAGTACAGATTATTATAACCGCGCACGAAAGGGCGAGGAACTATGTGTTAATTCTGCATTGCTTGTCTATCTTTCTGTCTCTGTTTGCGTCCATGTTGGCATTATTATGGGAAAATTGTTAGTCAGAACTGCACAAAATCTGACGATGACTGAGGCCCATAAAAGAAACTTAATAGATTTTGAATGGAAAAAGGGCATCAGCCACTGGCCAAGAGCAAGCTGAATTCAAACTGTTTTTATTCGACCTTGAACAAATTTAGCAGGAATGTTGAGGGACAGAAAAGGGAGAAGTGATTCAGATTAGCGAACACTCAGTCAAACGTACAAGCCACAGGGCAAGGTAAAATTTTCAGCCCTTTAACTCAAATAATTCTGATTCGAGTTGGGCCAAGCTTGGTTTAAGTTTAGCCCAGGATGAACTTCCTATAGTTTATGAAAAAAATAAGTTATAGGTGAAGGTTATAGGGTTGAGTCAACACTTTTGATTCTGTTTTAATCAAACATAATGAATGGGTTTAGTCAAGTACGGATGAAGTAATTAGATTTTTATATTACTCAGTCGAAGATCAAGAGAATAGGATAGGGCTAGAAGTTCGGCCTCAAGGCCCACCACACAATCAGCGGGCAAGAGTCGTGTCCCAGTATGATGCATATCACTTTGATGCATAGTGACGAATCGCGTTGTCAGCAGTAGATCTAAATAGTTGGGAAGGTTTCCCATGTCACCTAATCTACTAAATAATTTTCGACCATTTTTTATCACCATACCCCAAACTACAAATGTTCATGGTTCGTGCGAACGGGCCATTACATCTATTGTACGACGCGGGTGTTGCACTCTAAGAATTTCTTTTTGTAACTGTATAAGGAGTCATATCCCTGGTCCGAGCGGGGCTTGCAGTGAGGCAAGAAGAAATCACAGAGAATAATGAGATGAAACAGGATCTGTAATTCAGCTTACTTGTCTGCTGTACATAACTGTCAAAGACTTCAAGTTTTTCAGCAACAAATAATCATGATTTGTGAGTGTTCAGCTATTAGAAAACTCAGCCATTGCTGCTTTTATCCCAGCCAAGTGCATTCACTGTCTATACATACACCCACGAACACGTGCATACAACCACCACCATGTTCATACACCCACCACGTGGCACTTGACATCCATCATCATTTGCATTCATCCTCGACAATTTGCATTACATTCACCATTACCTGTTTAGAGTTATGCATTACATGAGGCATAATCATTTAGTGTGTGATCATAATTACCCATCCTGGTATACAGAGACAGTCCCAGCTTTTCACATGAGAATATTTAAGATTTGGATGCCCATGTTTAGTGAGGAACAAAATAAAATTTACAAACGCTTCTATGTTGCGTGCATCTGGGGGCTCTTTTCTGCGCAGCAAGTCACAGTGAAATAGAATGGGTATGAAGGGGTAGAGGGCGAGGAGAGATCGACGTAAGCTGAATTGGGTAAAACGTTTGAGTGTGAGATCGAGCAGAGGAGAGAGCGTTGGATTTAAAATTTGAATTATATATACAGTATATATATATATATATATATATATATATATATATATATATCTGTCTATCTATCTATCTATCTAGATAGATAGATAGACAGATATAGATATATTAATAACAGAACAGAGGAAGTAAAGACAAATGAATATAAAAAAAAAAATCCATACACCAGATTACTGAGTCTTTGGACTTGAACAGCTGAAGGTTGAAGTTTGGAGGGAATGAACTTCGTGGAAGCGAGTTCCAGTGAGATGCAGTTTGGGGAATAAAAGAATTCTAATAGGCAGAAGTTCTGCAGTATGGCGGTGTGACATTCCAGGCATGAGCGCTACCAGATGCCTGTGTAACACGAAGGAAGGCATGAAGAGGTGGCACAATGGATGCAACTTGGCCTGAGCATTTGCCATAAAAATATCTGTAAAATAATGCAAGGGAGGCGACATTCCGTCTTACTTGTATGGAAAGTTTATTTATAATAGCAGGGTTATTAATAATTCCAACTGCTTTGTTCTGAATTTTGTCTAGTTGTTTTAATGCAACCTCTTCACAATCATTCCACATGGGTGAGCTATATTCAATCTGAGAGCACACATGACTCTTATAAATTATATTTAACTGGTCGTTAGTGAAGAAGTTACGGACTCTGTACAATAATCCAAGTTTCTTTGAGTCGGTTTTAGCAAGCGATCTGCCATGAGAGATCCAGCTGTGGGCATTGTTAAGTGAGACATCGAGAATTTCAATACTTTTGGAGATGGGTATATTAGTAGCAATGAAGGTAATATACGAATCTGTAATGTCTGTCTAGTAATATATTGTATATATTTCGTTTTACTAGCATTAAATGAGACAAGGTTGTTTTGTCCCCATTCACTGATCGTACATAAGTCTTGATTTATTGAGATCGCTGTACTGAGTTAAAAGTTAGAGACATTAGACTCTGTAAATAGGTGTTTGAGTGTGAATGAACTATGAAGTGTTGAGTCATGTGCATATGAATGGATGGGATTGTGGTTGACAGATAAGAGTTCATTAATATGAACCAGGAACATTGTTAGCGCCAGAACTGATCCATGTGGCATGTCGGCATTAATTGAGTGGAAATCAGAATATACATCATCTAACTTTATTTTTCCGTTGCTGAGATATGAGGAAAGCAGAAGAGCAAAAGACGTTAGTCCATGACAAAGGAGTTTGGACAGCAAGGAACGATGCCACACTCTGTCGAAAGCTTTAAAAATACCAAGGGCTACTGCATGTGTTTCTCCATGTTGGTCACCTGATTGATGGATGGTATGAGTCGGGAGATTGAATATGTCAATGGTGGATCTTTCGTGGCGAAAACCATATTGTCTGTCACTGGATTCAAGATGTTTAACTATGTGCTTATTAATTAAAATTTCATATACTTTACCATGAGAAGATGTGACAGCTATTGGCCTATAATCAGAGGTCAGAGGAACTTCCTTTCTTTGGAATCGAGTGGACATTGACTTCTTTCCACGAATTAGGGAATGAAGAAGTACGTATGCATAGACTGAATTATTTTGTTAGAACAGAGGCAAGTTCTGGGGAACATTTTTTCAAAACAATTGGAAGTCCATCTAGGCCTGGAACTTTGTTGGTTGATTAATTGTCTAGGATGGATTTTACATATATTGCCAGTATTTTAAGTGGAACAATATTAGGAGAGTCAGGTTCTAGTACTGGGACGTTCTGGCTGACGTCCTCTATGGTAGAATGTCTGGCAAATGTACTGGCAAAGATATTTGCTTTTCCACACTGGTTATTTGTAATATATATATATATATATATATATATATATATATATATATATATATATATATATATACCTAGGCTGCTTCCCCCAAGGAAAGGGAGGTAGCCGAGACAGGACGACTCACTCTCCATTTACTCATCCATTCAAACATATTCATTCGCATCTTAGCTCCAAAGGGGATTACGGACAGATCCTCACCGCATCACACCGCACAAGGGTCAACTGCGCAATGCAATCAGTGACATCCGCAGCAGGGCCCGACAGCAGAACTGGTTTACCCCTGCCACATCATAACAGACCCATCCCCTTACCCGCACCTGACCTGACTAGCTGATCACACCAAATGCGGGAGAATATCCCCTCAGGGCTGCATCATCACTTATTCATTCACAAATTCTCTCCATTTATTTCTGTCACGCACAGCCACTTTTCCTTGCTCAACAGACATCCCTCTCGCATCCAGCGCTCTCTTCACACTGTCCATCCATCCTATTCGTGGTCTTCCTCTCAGCCTTACACCTCTCACATCAGATATATATATATATATATTGTTACGGAACAGAAAAAGATAATGTACACTTTAAGTGAGAATACGAAGAGTCACTACTGTCCCGTAAAGTTCCAGGTTCAAAATAAAAGAGTTAGGTAAAATTACAAGTTAAAGTTTAATGCACAAACTAACAACAAAACATTCAGGACTCATAAAGATAATGTAATGGCAAATAAACAGGTTAAATATATGGTTAACTGCAATAGCCTCTATTAACACGAAATTAGCAAGAGTAAATTTTATCTAAGTCAGCCCTGATAAAATGAGATACCAGATAATACTCAGTGAATGCCATATAAATAATTACAGATACAAACTATTATCAAAAATGACTGACATAAAGATCCATACATGAATTACAAAAACCTCACCAAGCCTACAAATTAAACTTATGCTATACAGTACAAGAAAAAATGCAACAACAGTTATACTCAAATTACACACAGCTGCTGGATGGTTGGAGACTTCTTGAGCACTCACAATAATAATATCTGTACAGGGGAGGACAGAGATGTGAACAAAATGAGGAGCAGATCTAAGTGGCAATGATGCAGAGACTGAGCTCATTATATAGGGGCCAGCAGAGCCTGATACAACTTGTAATAAGGACGCGCAAATGAAGCGATGGGGACAAACGGTCGACAATCCCGCACTGAATAACAGAAAGGACGACTTACTCTACTATAACGGTAGAAGGGGGGGACTGAGGCAGAACACGCTCGTGATCAAACATGCAGCATACTGTGCGTTAAAATTACACAAAGGATGATGAAATCATAGGCTATGTAACACCTCCCCACAAAGAAAAAAGAAATTTACAAAGGAAATTTCTTATTACTCTAAAACAATCTGTACATGGCATTACAGAACATGCAAATGTCTTTCCTAATAGTACAAAACATGAGATCTCCCTAGCACGTTCAGTCATAGGTACTTGCCAGTATCCCTTTAACAAATCAAACTTACTTATGTACCTAGCCTTTCCGATCTTGTTTATGCAATCTTCCACACGAGGGAGAGGGTAAGTGTCTGTTTTAGTTATCTGATTAACACGTCTGTAGTCAATGCAAAGCCTCTGTGACCCACCTGGCTTAGGGACTAGAGTGACAGGAGAATTCCACTCGCTCTGACAGGGCTCAATCATCTTGTGGTCCAACAGGTAGCCAAGCTCCTTCTGGATGAGAGGAACTTTCACTGGGTTCACACGGTAAGGAGGCAATTTAATTGGCTTTGCGTCTCCAACATCGACATCATGCATCAACACAGTGGTTCTTCCTGGAGTAGCACGGAACACTTGCGGGTACTCCTGCAGTAATGCCGAAAACTCCTGCCTTTCCTTGGGAGGTAGATGAGAAAGCTTAGTCTGGAGATCATTCATGATATCAGGATTCTTCCCCAAACTATCACTCAGGCTCATACTGCATGGGAGAGCTCCACTTGCAGACTCGGGCGGAACAGCCACAGCGCAGACTGGACCACTCTCATCCCGCCCGCGATACAACCCTAGCATGTTGATGTGACATAGTTGCTCGCTCCCTCCACGATCCGGCGTGGCGATGACATAGCCGACATCACCGAGTCTCTCCTCCAAGAAACAAGGGCCACCAAACTTGGCTTGAAGAGGCTGCCCATGAACTGGTAGCAGAAACAAAACCCGATCTCCTGGCTGAAAGTGGCGCAACCTGGACCCCCCGCCACACCAAGTCTTCACCCTCTCCCGAGCAGCTCCCAAATTCTCTCTCGCCAGCTGCAAAGCAGTGGACAGCCGCTCCCCGAAATTCACCACACACTCCAGCAGGTCGACGTCACCCTCCTCCGACAGCCAGCACCCCCTGAGCAGCCCAAGGGGTCCCCCCACCTCACGGCCAAACAGCAGTTCAAAAGGTGAGAAGCCCAGCGATTCACTCGGAGACTCTCTTGCAGCAAACACAACGAACGGAAGACCCCCATCCCAGTCCTTCTGATGTTCCAAACAGCACCTCTTGAGCATCGACCCGAGTGTCCGATGACATCTCTCCAACTCTCCCCGGGTCCGGGGATGGCAAGCCGAAGACGTGATCCGGGCGATGCCCAACTCTTTCAGAGACTGCCCGAAAACGTTTGACACGAAACCACTTCCCCGGTCCGACCGCACCTCCCTGGGCAGACCAAACTTTGCGAAGAACCCCAGCACCTCCCCAACCACGCTCCTTGCTGAGATGTTTCCAAGTGGAACGGCTCCAGGACAACGAGCAGCCACATCAATCATGGTCAACACATAAGAAAATCCTGAAGAAGTCCCAGGAAGAGGGCCCACAACATCCACCAACACACGGGTGAAAGGCGTCCCAAAAGGAGGAATGGGAACTAGAGGTGCACCCTTTTCGGTCTGATTACACTTCCCCACAACTTGACAAGTGTGACAAGACTTACAATACCAGGAAACATCCCTGAAGATACCTGGCCAGTAGAAGTGTTTCAAAATGCGTGCCACAGTCTTCCTCACTCCAAGGTGTCCTGCCAAACTGGAATCATGAGCCACTCTAATGATATCCTGCCTACAAACACGAGGGATGACAACTTGATGTACAACCTCCCATTCACAGTCGGCTGTTGCTGTTGGGGGTCTCCACTTCCTCATAAGTACTCCTGACTTTACATAATAACAGGTAGAAGCACCAGCTGACTCTTCCTCACTGCAAGCAGAGTTAGCTAGACCTTTCAACTCAGGGTCAGCAACCTGCAACTCAACCAACTCTTGACGAGACAAATTATCAACACTACGGGGTACTGCCTCATCTGGTGAGTGGTCCAAATTAGCAAGAAAAGTGTCAGCTAGGATAACATCATCATCATCATTATCCTCTAAATCACCAGTAACTTTAGACTTAGCCCTAGTGACAGCACATGCAGGGAACACATCAGGGACATCACAATCCTGGGACGCAGCCACTGGCTCACTAGACAACTGAGGAGCTGGACACACTTGACTTCCACCAATATCATTTCCAAGTAAGAAAGTTACACCTGACATTGGGAGTGTCTCAACCAACCCAACCATAACAGAACCATTAACAAAACCAGACTCTAAATTCACTCTGCACAGAGGAACAGAGAAGTAATTATTCCCTACACCTTGTAAGATTACAGTTTCATCAGAGGAATTAAAATTAGAGCCTAGAACACTGGTCAGCATAAGGGATTGGCAAGCACCTGTATCACGATATATTTTAACTGATTTCCTGTCATTACTGTCCAGAGGACTGACAAAACCATCAGACAGGAAATTAGCACATGAACTCTTGAGAGTGTCACCCACGTTACTGCTCAAAAGAGGAGCTCCATCATGAGAATTTAAGTTACCCCTCAAAGCAGGTTCAGTTAACTCAGTTAAAGAATTCTGGGAACTCTCAAGAGTGGACACTAGACCAATTGACTGAATATTTAAAGACTCCTTTTTGTTCACATCACGCTGTCTCCTGAAACATCTCTCCGTAGTATGACCAAGCTTACTACAATAAGTACATTTACTTTTCTGAAATCTAGAGGTGAAGCTGGTATTTACTTCCTGAGAAACATCATCCTTATTCTCTTTCCTGTTACCTATACTCTGAGTAGAGGCAACGTACTTACTCTCAGCTTTCCCTTTTTCTTTAGAATATCTCTTGTGAGTGAGAACATACTCATCAGCTAAAACTGCAGCATCAGACAAATTATCTATTCTTTTCTCATCAAGATATAGGCTTACATCTTTACTAATACACCTTTTGAAATCCTCCAGCAAAATCATCTGCTTAAATTTACCAAAATCAGAATCCACATTCTTAGAATTTAACCACTGCTCTAACAAATCTTCTTTGATTCTTGCATACTCAACATGGGATTGCTTATCTTGCTTGTAAGTTGTCCTAAATTTTACTCTATAAGCTTCAGGAACAAGCTCATAGGCCTTAAGAATCAAGCTCTTTACTACATCATAATTATCAGACTGATCCTGAGGCAAAGATGCATAAGTTACTTGAGCTTTACCGGTGAGAACAGTTTGAAGGAGTACTGGCCAATACTCCTTAGGCCAATTAAAACCTGTAGCTACCCTCTCAAACAACTGAAAATACTTTGTTAAATCAGATTCATTAAAAGGAGGGACAAGTTTAACATTTTTAGCCACATCAAAATCATCAGAGCTAGATGATCCAGTTCCACCTTGTTTCATGCGATACTCATGGTCTGCCTGAATCCTAGCAAGTTCAACCTGTGCGTGAAACTCAGCCTCCTTAGCTTTTGCCTGAAATTCAGCCTCCTTAGCCTGTGCTTGAAATTCAGCTTCCTTCACACGAGCCTCCTGCAGGGCTAGCTGTAACTTAGCTAATTCAATCTGCGTTTGCTCACTTGGAGGAGTTACATTGAACAAGCTTTCATTAATCATGGCAACGATCTGATCTTTAGACTGATGAGAGCGAACAACAAATCCCAATTGTTGAGCAACAATCTTAAGTTCATTCTTTGTTCTGTTTTCTATATCACACACTGTTTGCACATTTGACAAAAAATCTTTGGCTTCATCAAGTGTAGAAATAGTAGCCATCATGAATATATCACAGTCACAAAATATCAAACAATATCCTTATGATAATATCCTGAATATCCTGATATGAGGTCGCCAAATTTATGTTACGGAACAGAAAAAGATAATGTACACTTTAAGTGAGAATACGAAGAGTCACTACTGTCCCGTAAAGTTCCAGGTTCAAAACAAAAGAGTTAGGTAAAATTACAAGTTAAAGTTTAATGCACAAACTAACAACAAAACATTCAGGACTCATAAAGATAATGTAATGGCAAATAAACAGGTTAAATATATGGTTAACTGCAATAGCCTCTATTAACACGAAATTAGCAAGAGTAAATTTTATCTAAGTCAGCCCTGATAAAATGAGATACCAGATAATACTCAGTGAATGCCATATAAATAATTACAGATACAAACTATTATCAAAAATGACTGACATAAAGATCCATACATGAATTACAAAAACCTCACCAAGCCTACAAATTAAACTCATGCTATACAGTACAAGAAAAAATGCAACAACAGTTATACTCAAATTACACACAGCTGCTGGATGGTTGGAGACTTCTTGAGCACTCACAATAATAATATCTGTACAGGGGAGGACAGAGATGTGAACAAAATGAGGAGCAGATCTAAGTGGCAATGATGCAGAGACTGAGCTCATTATATAGGGGCCAGCAGAGCCTGATACAACTTGTAATAAGGACGCGCAAATGAAGCGATGGGGACAAACGGTCGACAATCCCGCACTGAATAACAGAAAGGACGACTTACTCTACTATAACGGTAGAAGGGGGGGACTGAGGCAGAACACGCTCGTGATCAAACATGCAGCATACTGTGCGTTAAAATTACACAAAGGATGATGAAATCATAGGCTATGTAACAATATATATATATATATATATATATATATATATATATATATATGTAATATATATATATATATATATATATATATACAGTATATGTGTGTATATATATATATATATATATACATGTATATATGTATATATCGTTTCGTTTCGTTTTTAAAGGCTCCAACATGCTTGCATGTGTCGGCCTTGGTCACCTAATGGCGGCTGTCCACGCTGCACGATCCATTGCAGCCTCCCTGTTCAGTCCCTTAACCCTAAGGTCACACTTAATGACCTCGTCCCATGTCTTTCTCGGTCTACCCCTCATAACCCCACCCCCAATATTAACACTTCTCACCTTCCTCACCCAATTATCATCCCCCATCCTCTCCACATGTCCAAACCACCTCAATCTACCTCTCCTCATCACAACACCAATACACTCCAGTCCCATCCTACCTCTCAACTCTTCCATTGTAAACCCAGCCCCTCCAGGCCTTGGACGCAGGGACGCACTGCACATCCACCTAATCATTGTCATTTCTGTACGTCTGAGCCGGCGAATGTCTTCCTCCTTCACTGCCCAGGTCTCACTGCCATACAGCATTACATTCCTAACACATGCTGCATACAAAGACCCCTTAGCACGTAGGGAGACCCTCTCAATGTTAGGAGAGGCAAGAGCTCCCTGAACTTCTTCCAACCACTTCTCACCCTAGCCACAGAGCAAGCTCCAGCCCCACCTCCAGCACACAGCATGTCTCCCAAATAACAAAACTCTTCCACACACTCAAGATATATATATATATATATATATATATATATATATATATATATATATATATATATATATATATATATATATATATATATATATATATCTTCAGTATTAATACGGTGAGGAAGGTGAGAAGTGTTAATATTGGGGGTGGGGTTATGAGGGGTAGACCGAGAAAGACATGGGACGAGGTCATTAAGTGTGACCTTAGGGTTAAGGTACTGAACAGGGAGGCTGCAATGGATCGTGGAGCGTGGACAGCCGCCATTAGGTGACCAAGGCCGACACATGCAAGCATGTTGGAGCCTTTAAAAAGGAAACGAAACGAAACGATATATATATATATATATATAGATAGATAGATAGATAGATATAGATATAGATGGATAGATAGATAGAAATAGATATATATATCCCATTGGAGCCCAGTGTCCAGAGTATTGGACAGAACTGGGAATTTTCAAATCTTAATAAAGTAGGGAACCCCCGGGTAGGGACCTATGAGCTTCACGACTATGAGCCAATAGGAGGAGGGCGGTACACTTAGTACCCTCCCAGCGCAATGTCTCGCACAGCAACTCTGGGATCCAATGGGTTTATATATATACTGTATATATATATATGGAGCCTCTGTGGTACAGTGGTAGAGTGTGCGTTTCGTAGACGGTGAGCCAGGGTTCGCGCCCTGCCGGGATAATAAACTTTGGGAGTGTTCACCCGGCCACGTACTGCTTTGGCGGACACCAGGGGTGCTGTGGTTGAACCGGTGTACCCAGTCGGCTTGCGAGGGCCAATTACACTTGGTTCACAGACTACACACACATCCAAAGCCACTCCAACACTACAATTACACTAACAAGCACTTCTCACCCTACATACAATCTCTACTAGACAGCCTAAGCCACTTGGTAGAGATACATTGGCTGTATCGTCCCGACTTCGGTCGAGATAGGCCGGTCCTGCGGTGGATACTCAAACGGCTGATGATGATGATGATGATACTGTATATATATGTATACATACAATATATATATATATATATATATATATATATATATATATATATATATATATATATATATATATATATATATATATATATATATATATATATGAGGGCAGATTTAATGTTGTAGGTGGTAACGAACATCCTCTACTCACTTGATGTAGTGCTGCCTACGTCGTCCTTCACAATTGTCAATCGTTTACTGTATCTTCCCTCCTTTCTTGCTATTTCTTCCGTCTTTTTTGTCACTTTTAATTACTTTTCTTTATCATGTGATTTTACATTTAGTGGCAAGCCAAACGGTTTCTTGTAAGCCAGGAAACCATTTACAATACTGAGTGGTAACCATATAACCAACCCTTCCCTGTTCCGTACTTGTCAACAAGTGGTTTGGCAAAGGGTTAGTAAAACAACCAACTCAAAGACAAAGGGCCACCTCTTACGGGATTATGGCGTCTGGCCATAGGATAGTTAAAGTTACCTTAATAGGTAATGTTGTTTAGCTATATCAGCTGGGAACAAGGAGTGGCTAATAGGAGAAAGCTATTGTATCGCAGACTAGTCATTCATACCGACTGAATCAGATTTCCTAATGGTCGTTGTAATGGTGACTGACTTAAAACTGAGACAGAGTGACTAAAAGGTCTGCAGAACCTCTGTCATATCATAATGGGCCAATGCAGGAATAGTAGACCCGAACACACTGGCAACAACGAAAGACCAATGAAATGGTGATGGATGGTTCATAGGCACATTTTCATGTGTATAGTTAAATTATAGTTTAAAACTGACATAAAGACATATTGACCGAGTATGAATGACAAATCAGTAATGTTTCATGGATGCGTCTTCCAGTCACTTGTCATACACCTGCACCACGATTTAGTGTTATACTGCAATCCTCACTTATGTGAAGAAGCCTTTGTAGGGTCTAATCTTGGCAGTTCTCTTTCCATTCGGTTTTGTATTAACAGCATAGTTAACCATATGTGGTAGGGTTAACCATTTTTTTCTTTTTTGGAAAACCTCTAACAGTATGTTTTTACTGTTTACGTTGCTTTTGTCAAGGCATTCATATTTGCTTCTCATCATGTGTCACCTATCCGGGAGAATCTCATCTACTTGTCTCAGGAACGCATACCAAAGGCAAGAAATTGTGTAATCGGACTGGCAAAATATGACAAACATTGGTTGAAAAACTCTTCTCCTAGCTTCCACTTACTTGATGTATGGCTGCCTTCAGTCGGCTCTACAGTGAGTGACAAGTCTTCTGTAACCAGGAAATAATTTACTAACCTGGATGGTAACGCTGTAACCAGACTGGTGCTTGTTGACCTAGTGATTACTGTGCTCTAGCTGAATGTGGCCTAAGGTCTGGTTGGGGTATATGTCTCGTATAATGCCACTCAGAGTTTAGCGACTTGTCATTTGGAACCAGGCAGCCTAGAAACGTATTATGGGACACTGTGTAACAAATTTCAACCAATTTTTTATGTTGATTTTTACGCCATTTCTGATCAGTGTCAATGCGTAGATTCCAAATATGCTATTTGTTTTTGTCTAAATCTCGAGTTACAAGAATTATGCAACAACATATGTATCGTACAAGGACAGGAACTGCCACTGTTACCATTTCAAGAATGTTGAGAATGTCAAAGAATTTATATATTTCCGGGTGTATATTTGAAATGTAACTAGAAAATGGGCAAACAGTAACATCACAAGGAATTCATGCTAAATCTGTTCTTCGCTCGGCGAAAAATAATTTCATACGTACTAAATGCTCTCAACTCTCCAACTCGAATTCTTCCTGCTCCTTCTGGCATCTTGCCAAAAGCCTTTCTGACAACTTAAACTCATCATCCCTCCCTCCTCCTTTCTAATCTGATGGCTCTGTAGCTATTTCTTCTACTGATAAAGCAGATCTCTTTATTCAGATATTTCTCCTCCAATTCCACATTAGAAGATTACGGTGTGTTCTTCTCTTACTTCCCTGCTCTGACTTCCTCATGGCTGACATTAAAATTTCTTCATCTGATGTATTTTCTGCCATCACTGGCCTCAATACTAACAAGGTTATGGGCCTGATGGAGTCCCTTCTGTTGTCCTCAAGAAATGAGCTTCTGTGTTTACACCCTGCCTAGGTAAACTCTTTCACCTTTGTCTATCAACATGTAACTTTCCTTCTTGCTGGAAGTTTGCTCTCATTCAGCCAGTCCCAAAGAAGGGTGACCATTCCCAACTCTCTAATTATCGTCCAATTGCTTTAACATCCTGTGTCTCAAAAGTTTTCGAGTCAATTCTTAACAGAAAAATTTTAAAGCATATTCCCTATCACAACCTTCTTTTTGATCGTCAGTATGGGTTCCTTCAGGGATGCTCCACTGGCGATCATCTCACCTACCTTTCATACTCCTGGTCATCCTCCTTTCGGGACTTTGGCGAAAGCTTTGCCACTGAACTTGACATCTCAAAGGCTTTCGATCAAGTCTGGCATAAATCTTTAATTTCCAAACTGCCCTCTTACGGTTTCTATCCTTCTATCTGTGCCTTCATCTACAGTTTCCTTTCTGGTCGTTCTATTGTTGTAGACGGCCATCGTTCTTCTCCTAGATGTATCAACAATGGTGTTCCTTAGGTCTCTTTCCTATCACCAGCTCTCTTCCTTTTATTTATAAATGATCTTCTAAGCTGTACATCCAACCCTATCCACTCGTAAGCTGATGATTCCACCCTTCATCTCTCCATTCGGTTCCCGCAACGTCCATCTCAGTAGTTACTTTAACAAACAAGGGATGAATCTATAGCACACCTAATGTCTGACTTGGCTCATATCTCTGACTGAGTTAAAAATAATCTTGTTTTTAATGCACCATAGACTCGGTTTTTACACCTATCAACCCGACCAAATCTTCCAGAGGAATACCCACTAATGGTTAATAATATCCAGCTCTATCCTGCATCATCCTTGAACATGCTTGGGGTTTCATTCACCCGGGACTTTTTTTTAGAGAGATCATATTACATCGCTTGTAGAATATGCTTCCAAGAGACAGACTCTGTGCCTTCTTTACCCCTGCACAGTTGTTGACTTTATACACAGCTTTATTCACCCCTGTGTAGAGTACAACTCTCATGTGTGAGGAGGCTCCCAACATACAGCTCTTCTCAATAGGATGGAGTCAATAGTTTTTCGTCTCATTAACTCTCCTCCTCTTACTGGCTCCCTTCAACCTCTGTCTCTTCTCCACACTGTTGCTTCTTTATCTCTTTTCTATCGTTACCTCAATGGTCACTGCTCCTCTGAACTGTCTGCTTGCATCCCTCCACCTCTACGTCAGGAGCATAACACCCGACTAGCAGCAAACTCTCATCCCTTTTCTGCCCAGCTTTCTAATGCAAGAGTTCACTGTTACTCCCAGTCCTTCATTTATGCAACTGGTCAACTCTGGAACTGTCTCCCTCTGTCTGTATTTCCTACTTCCTATGATCTCCAGTGTTTTAAATGCTGTGTGTCCAGTCATCTCGAAATGAACGGATCTTCAGTTTGGTTCTCTTTTGTATTTTTTTTTTCTTGGAGGGAACGGTTTGCAGGCTCCTGGCCTCTGGTTCCTTCTCCCTTGCATTAAAAAAAAAAACATTGTACTTAGAAATGCACTTTTGATCTTGACCTTCTTCTGTAGCTGTGATGACAATCTCGGAACAATCCCCAAACATAATCGCCCATCATCGCCTCGTTCCACCTGCCGTGAACAGAATGTCCTGGTGGAACTGTTCGCTATGCTCCTCGCCGACTGCATCCAGGTTGCTTTTGGAGGAATCATGGTGGGATTGCAGATAGTGCAATTTGACTGACATTTTGAATCCAAGCCGGTGGAATGCCCCGATCAGGCCATCGACGAGGTGTGCGGAATCTGTTCTCCCCTGGTTGCCAAGAAAACCTTCCACAACCCCTCTGAAAGCATTCCAAGTGCGCTCTTTATCATAGTCCACTTTACCCTGGAGGTCACGACTTGCAAGCAGATTTGCGGCCTGGTGAATATGCCAACCGTCACCTTTGCCATGCCAAACTTGGGAAACATTGATTGGATATGCAGAAACACATTGCCATCCTTGTTGATGGCTTTCAAAATTGTTTCACAAGACCAAGTTTTATGTGTAGCGGTGGTAGCAATACTTTCTCTCTGAAGATCAGTGGAGCTCTCAGAACGTTGCACGAGCCTGGTGTGAGACTCTCTTTGAGAGGCGAGTCTTTCCTCACGAAATGTTCTGCATCACTGTTTGTCCCACAAGCATAAAAAACATGAGTACTTCATATAACTGCCTCGCATTCCAAGTAAGAAAGAAATCATTTTGAAATCCTCACAAACCTCCCAGTTGTAATCTGAGTACTTGATCTCTGTCAGACAAATCTTCACATTCTCATAGCCTTCTTTCATTTCTACAGAATGTGCATCTGGAATTGATGGAAGTTTGTTGCCGTTATGCAAAAGTTCAGGTTTTAGGCTCTTCACGGAACACTCTATGAAGAGTCGCCATTCTGAGACCTTGTAATCCACTCGTATGGCTTGGAACAAACCCGTAACATCAAAACAATAACATAACGAGGTTTCTTCGCAAAATTTGAAGAAGGTTGCAAACTTGCCATGGCGATTCCTATAACTCAACTTGCAAGTGGGATCCAACAAGTTCCTTTCACGTGAACGTGACGCCGGCAAGTCAGCACTGGACTTGGTGAGCCCTAAATCTCGGACCAAGTCATCCAGTGCTTGCTGATTGGGAAAGTGTGGAGTGTCTCCAGAACATTCTCCAACATACGATTCATTATCACTTTCCCTTCCATCATCGATGATGTCCACGTGGTCAGACACAGCTTCCGTGTCCGAGGGAGAGACAAGAATCGCCAGCTCATCGTTGTGAGGCACCAGCGAGATCAAAGGAGGCAAATTTGGATATACAATGGTCTTTCAGCCCTTAATTCTCTTTGCACCACTTATATCAACCATGCAAAATTAACAATCGTTGTGTGATTCGAAGGCTCTCGCCATACTCTCGGAACTGCAAGAGGCATCTTCTTTCTCGCCCCTCGTAGCCAAGCTTCAAGCACAGAGCGACAGCTTCCACAAGTGTAGTGCAGAGCCCAATCCTTATCTTGATCGCCCATTTCCACGCCGAAATATGCTTCGTATGCAGGAGCAAATTTGGTATCAAGGTGAATTTTGTGTTTGATCATCTTTGGTCCAATATATTTTCCACATACATAACAAAATGTATCGGCTGACAGCTTGCAAGAACGTCTACTGGTCATTCTCATCAATAGAAACACCTTTAGGAACAGCTCAAAAGCGTCAACCAGCCAAACTAGCAACGTAAGACTAGCTCATCAAATGAACTGACTCGATCCACGTTGCTTGACGCAATAATGGTCATATCAGCGACATCTGCATGGATGCAGATGATGTGTGTGTGTGTGTGTGTGTGTGTGTGTGTGTGTGTGTGTGGTAAGCAATAAGTCAGCCATTACATCGGTGCGTGGTAACAAGACTATAAATAAGCAACTGCAAATTGTTGGAAAAGCCTAGAGATAGACAAGCAAAACATACACCATTGGAATCAGCGTGGAAAATGAGTCTAACAATACCAAAAATAATGAACAAACATATTATGTGTTATACACTGGAATGGGTATGGGATAAATGTCTGACAAAATTACACTATTTTTTCTCAATTCGTTTGCCGCAAAACCAAATACAGATTAAACTGTTGTTGTATGATTACAATTGTCATTCAAAACATATGACTTTTTTTTTTTTTCATAGAACTGTTACTACCTTTAAGGCAGTTTTAAATCAGATAACATTGGTAACTGGGGAAGGCGGTGGCTCAGTCGGTAGAGAGTTGGCCTGCAGTCCTAACGGACCCAGGTTCAAATCTCTGCTGGGGAAGGGAACAGTTTATGGATTTGAATTTCATAAAAGCAGACTTTACTGATCAACTAGAAGACCCGCCGACATGTCGTAAAAATACCCCCGCTAATACCAGTACACCAGTGCTGTATGAGACAGTCCTAGCATGTATTCAATATGGACGGTGGGTGTTAGCGCCGAAATGGTGACATGTAGAGGTGTATGGTATGTAGGAGGAATACTGGGCCTGGGAAGCAGGCTGTGAAGCCCATGGCCAGAGTCGGACACATAGAAAAAAAATTATGTAAAACCTCAGCTCCACGCTCATTAGCTAGGACGAACTCGTGTAATTAACATCTCCTCCCTGGCACCGTACTTCATATTATATTCTTGCCATCTTCAATATGTTTCATTTCTTTAGTAAAGGCAAATATTCCTGATAAAGCATTTAATATTATTTTCAGTAATCCAGTCATTACTACAGGATCCTTCCATTAGTTCAGTAATAGACTACTGCCTCTTAATAGTATGAAATAACGAACAATGGGTCCTATTATGGGATTCACTAAGTCGGTAAAATTTAAGAGCGTTAAGCAAGAACTTCAATACCTTATAATGGACTTCATGAAATTCATCAGAGTTTACGGGAGTGGCGCACCTCATTTCAGGGAGAAGTTAATGAGAGACAAACGAACAGAGACGCTCCTGGAGATGCTTTTGCACCTATATATAAACAAAAATGTTACAGGAGTGAAGGTGTTGAGTAATGTGTTGCGGACATACTTGTGTGTCTTAGCCTTGGCGTCGCACCATTATCGGTAGTCATTAATTATTGGAGGACAGCATACCCGCCTTAGGCCGCGTGAATACCAAATCCATGCTGGTGTGGCTAGTTGCAGGCGAAAGCTTTGCATCACTGTAACCCATATAAGTGGCCCCGCTGCAAGCATTAGAGAAGTTCCACACGTGCCAGCAAGCATCTGGTGTCGACGTAGTCTAAGTCTGTCTAAATCTGGATTATTGCATTTGCCACTGGGAAACCTATCGTGAACTAGGAGTTAAAATTCCCTTACACGTATCAGTGGATTTACCACCTTTGTCAGTGAGTTGGGCAGGACACATTAGTAGGAGAACCCGAAAACCGAACAACAAGGAGTCAGAGTTCGTAGGGAAATGGGTAATACATCCAGACATTCACAACTCAAGCCTTTTTAATCCCTGAACGCAGTAACTCATGGCTCGGCTTTCTTGTAGTGTTGCGTGTTGGTGCGTCATGGCAACCGGTCTTTGTGCCAGTCACTTAGGACGGGGAAATTGCAGAGAAAGTCTTTGTAAATCCCTCGACATTATTGCTGAGATAGATAGATAGATAGATAGATAGATAGATAGATAGATAGAGAGAGAGAGAGAGAGAGAGAGAGAGAGAGAGAGAGAGAGACAGACAGACAGACAGACAGACAGACAGAGACAGACAAACAGACAGACAGACAGACAGACAGAGACAAAGATAGATGAATTAGGCCTGACAGTTTTTCTAGGTGTGCATAAATTACAGAAAGAAATGGCAAATTAAGATACGAGTCAATTCAGTGAGAAACCTTCATCAAGCGTTTCCAGCTACAACATTATACAACAGGCACTAGTTTTGTATCTCCCTGTCTGTCCGTCTGTGTCTGTTGTATGATATGTGATAGAAAGGAAAAAGGTATTAAGAGAATCGTCACAGTGGGCACATTACAGCAAGGAAGATTATTTGCTTCTTTTGCACAACCATCCATCAATGAGCTGCTGTCTCCATATGCAGTCCCAATAAAAAAATTCCCAGGAATGAACTTTTTGCTGAATGAGATCTCTCAGTCTTAGATTATACGACCTGAAGAAATTTGGCCTACAAGAGTTGAGAATTAAACTCAAATTCAATTGTTCTGAAAACTCTAGCTTTGTGATAGTGTTATTTCATTTAATAATCTCTCACTCTTGTTACTAATCACGTCCCTCGACTGTGGCTAGTATACTACTAATGTTTTTCTTGTATATCGTACGTACGTGTCAGTGTGTGTGTGTGTGTGTGTGTGTGTGTGTGTGTGTGTGTGTTGTCGTTGGAATTGTGTATCGTACCTCGTCGTGTGCAACGGTTATGTTTTGACATAGGGAAAAGTCAGCAATGAAAATTATTATATAAACACAAAACTGGAAGCAGAATGAAGACAACAAAGGCAAGGGAGAGCAGTCCATCAGTGCATAGATCACTGAAGACATGTAAACCTTTCGACCTTTGACAAAAAAAAGTTGATAACGTCCATCTAACTAAAGACACTTGTGGTGAAAAAGTATGGTTTTGATGTCGTGACACCTCGCGGTTAAGAAAACAGCCACACGTAGCACTCGCAGGTCCCTTGCATGAATGTATTACACTTTTTTTATCTGTCTGGACTCAGTCTTTCAGGCGGAAGTAATTTTTACCCAATATGTCACTGCGATAACACGAAACACGGAGCAGGTGGCGTGTGAATATGCGTGACGTCATGAATCCAGTGGACTGGACCTCGTTTTCGAGATTATACTATGTCCAGAGTCTAATGCGTTATATAAAAAGTAAGTATATGTATCTGTACCGTGATCAGCCTATGAGAGATTGCAATACAAAGCTTTTCCCGGTGGAAGAGAGATAGCCAGAATTAACTGGCGAATTACGAATGTGGAAGGCTTGTTTGCAGGATGAGTGATGAATATAAATACGACGTGTGATAATGCCTATGTTTGTGTGTGTTACGTCTATATGTGCCATTGTTAACAGCGACAGAGCATGACCATATTATGCAACCTTATGAAGGGGCATAGTACAGGCACTCAATCAGAATTTCCATCAGGGCTTGGGTCCAAAGCCTTGACTCGGAGCACACGCATCTCGATTATTACACTCTACCTCCTTTTGGGTGAATAATGAGGGAGACTTCTCCCATAAGGTCATTAGTATTTGTAGATTTTTAACGGTAGAGAGTTGGAACGATATATTATATTGTTTACAAAGCAAAATTAGGCCAAAAATTGCAGCCTAAAGTTAGCACATCAAGTTCTTGAAAAATCTGTGCATCTATTCTTTTATCACATATGGTTTGCAGTTTCTTTATCACAAGGTGCCAGGCTACTAGAAGCCTCAAGCTAGCCACCTTATTAGTTGGCAAGCGAGAGTTTCCTCTAGTGTGGCTTGGAAGACGAGTCAGTCTCACCAAAATATACTCGTGGGGAATATATATTGTATAATGAGCATAATAACGTGTAGGAACAAACAACAGCTACCATGTATTGTTAAATCTTTAAAAAACCTTGTTTCCTCCTTTTTTATTGTACAGCTTACTCATATATCCTGTACTTTCAACAGTTCTCTTATCCATTGTGCCTCATTTTTAAATTTCACCATGTGGCTCGTTAACATAATCGTTTCCATTCCTCTCTGAGCACTCCTAAGTTTGCGTTTCAAGGATTTTGTTGACTATAATCCTTGAATTAGAACAAGAAGGATACACTGATTATACTATAACCTTCTCTTTTGGCAGTGTGGCAATCGCTCATTGTTTAAGTAGTTAATAAGTCTGCCAAAAGCTTTCCACCTCATTCATATTATTCAGTTGATCTCATTGTCATGGACTGGGTCTACTTGAACTTCCTGCCCAAGGTATATGTATTCCTCAACATACAGTATTCTATTTGTTCATCTCTTGTTTTTACTGGACGGGTGAAAACCTGTCCGTTAAATTTGATCTTCGTCTTCATCTTCATTTTCGAGCCTTCCTTCAGACTCTCCCTGTTCAGGTCATTTATCTCTTATTTTGGCTTCTCCCTTGATTAACTGAAATGGGCTGCAAATCGAAAAAATGTTCAATCGTTCACCATTATGTTCATTCCTTTTGTCATCCCAATCGAAATTTATGAAAACGTGTTCTTGGCACGCAATGAATAAGTTGGGTAAAAGAGTGTCTCCTTGTCTAACACCATTCTTAATGGGTATTTTCTGGTTGTCCTTGTGCAGTTTTATAATGGTTAGGATATCTTCATAAATATCATCTTGTACTTTATCATAAGTTTCTTCTACACCTTGTCAGCGAATGGCTCTCTCAGTGCACCCGTTTCAACTGTGTTAACTACTTTCTCATAATGCACGAATGCCATGCAGAAAGGTTTGTTATTTTCCGAAGTTTCTCAGTCGCCTGATTAATAAACTGAAAATGATCTGTTGTCGAGTAATCACTTCGAAATCCTGCCCGTTCTCGTGGCAGGATTGCACTTAAGGTAGGACAAATTCGATTTATTAAGACTTGTGAAAACTTTGTATGCAACAAGTAGAAGACTAATTAGACAGTACTTCTTTGGGTCTTTGATGTCACCCTTTTCATGAATAACTGACGCATTTTCCAAGATCTGAGAACATCTCTGACTTCTAACTAGTTTGTAAATAGCTTTGCTTGTTCACATAATGCAAAGTCATCTACATACTTAACAAGATTAGCAGTGATACCATCATCACCTGATGCCTTTCCCCTCTTTATTCCTCCCAGAGTGTTCTTTACTTCATGTACTGTAACTTCCCATCAGCCAGTCATAATTCTAAAGACTCCGTGCATGGCACATCCCTTTTTAATGTGTCTTTTACAGGCAAACCAAAGAAATAATAACATTTGCGGCAGAAGTTTTGTCATTTTAAGTCGGATGGTACACTGTTGCGAAGATACCACTGCCTGGGACAACGCTAGATTACAGTACAATCATATTTCTAGATCCTCTCAGATGAGAGTGTCAGAAGGGTCCCCCTTTTGAGATCATGGGATCGATCACCAAAGTATAAAAAAAAAAAAAAGTGACCATTAAAATTTTGGAAATATGACATTGTTAGCACCCAGAAAAGCACCTATGGCGACCAGTAAGAGCTATGTCCTCTGTCTATTTGTTTCCATATAGTGAACAGAAACCCCCAACATCATAATATTCGCTAGGTACTCATGGAGCTCAATAATGAGTAAATTTTACCCGTTCTAATATCTCATAAGTTAATGCTTCCTGCATTAGTTAGTATCGCCACCAAGGGTGACAGTCAGTGCGGAAACAGGCTTGAAGGCTTTACATTATAACAGACAGCAGCGACTGTGGAAATGGCCTTTTACGTTATTTCTAAAAATATACATTATATCTATTGTCATGTTAGTTACTACTCGGCTACTAGTAGCACGTAATTCAGTATTACTTGTTTCAACGTCAGATGAAAGTACAAATAGCTAATTTTTCAGTTGACACAGGTAACACCAGATGAAGTAAACATTTAAAGGTACTGTATAAACGAGGGAAAGCCCCAGTAAAAGATGGAAGAGTACATTTACTCTCGGGTGCAGGAGTAGAAGTACAAAACAGGCTTGCCCACTTATTTACTCAGTGTATAAAGAATAAGAAAATTTCCAAAACATGGTATAATGCAATAGTCTTTTGCTTTACAATAAAAAGAATAACAACGAATTGTGAAGAAAACAAATCTCGTGACCAGGCAAGATTCTGAAACGGGTATTCGACTACTGATCATGTTAACACAATGAATCAGCTAATAGAGAAAACTACAATGCATAATGGTTTTGTTGATTACGAAAAGGCTTTCTACTCAGTGGAACACATAGCAATTATAAATTCATTGCGAGAGCAAGAAGTAAATCAGAATATTGTAAAACTGGTTGAAAACATATATAAGAGGGGAAATGCTACAGTTAACTTACACAAAGGCTAGGGAAAGTTAGATTGAGAAGGGCGTGCATCAGGGAAATACAGTTTTGCCAAAATTATTTGCAGCATGTCTAGAAAGTACTTTCAGCAAGCTAGACTGCGAGAAGAAAGGAGTAAACATAGGTCGAGAAAGCCGCCCTAAACCATTAAAGATTTGCAAATGACATAGTCGTTATTTCAGAAACAGACAAGACATTGCAAGAAATGTTAAATTACCTAAACAGAGAAAGTATGAAAATAGAGCTAATCAAACCGGAAGAAAACTAATCTTTCATCCTAATACACCAAAGAGCGTCATCAGAATAAGCGAAGAAATTCCTGAAGAATTCAAAGAGTACAATTAGTTGGGGCACATATTAAAACTAATGAAAGACCATGACACCAATATAAAAAGACGCATTACGGGTGGATGCAAAGCTCTCGGTAAACAAGAGACATCATGAGAAGTAGTTTGATAATATATACGAAATGAAAAGTATATAACAAATGTATAATCCTAGCAATTAATTATGGTTGTGAGACCTGGAAACTGGCAAAATCGATGGAAAATCAACTAATCTATTCTCAAAGAGCAATAGATAGGTCATTGTTTGGAATATCTTTAAGAGACAGGAAAAGATCAGCTTGGCTGAGAGAAAAGACTAAAGTCAAAGACATTATAGAAGTCACAAAAAAACAGGAATGGAGATGGGCAGTAGGGTGGATCGTTTTTACACTTTTTTAGACATTCAAAATCCAATAGTGTTCAAAAGTTGTGTACCCATGAGAAAAAAATTACTGTGAAATATCAAGTTTCTACAACAATATCTTCTGCCTCCCCAAGGTGCACAAACTTTGCAAAATTCAAGAAAATATATGATACATTTTGGACTTTTTAACTATACTAAGCAGGGCATAAATCATATAGCAATAGTTATAAATATTTTCTAGTTTGCTTCCTAAACATACAGAAAAAAGTTGCTCTTTACTAAATAATATTTTCTGCCTCCCCAAAGCATCAGTTTATAAACAAATTTTCCTGAAATAGCCATTTTTTCATAATATTTCTAAAAATCACAATAGAGCCAAAAACTCTTCTAATAGTTGAAAATATACTATTGGGCAACATAAATGTCTGTATTTCAAGTCTGAGTGCTGTAGTCTAATATCTTCTGCCTCCCCAGATAGGCTTCATGTCAATGACATGTCACTACATGTTTCCTCTTCTCTCACTGTCAGTCAGTCTTTACTTGTCTGTTATTTTATGTATGTTTACTTGTATTTACTTGTCTGCTCCCTACAAAAAGGTCTGATTTGATTCAAAGGATGGCCTGCCACGAAGCAAGACTTGCAAGTATGTGTCCCATTTGGGGGACACCAGATGATTTAAATATGAACTCTCTCCCAACATATCATGATGTAATGAGATATTATTTGTATGTACGGCAAAATCTGAAGACTTCTAAAAAGGAGCCAACATTTTCTGAGATAAGTGTTGCTGTCATTTCAAAGGTGAAGTCTGTATGGCAGCGAGCTTCAATTCCAACTGTGTCTGATGAACGAGTTAGGCAGATGTTGAAAAGCTATCACAACAAATACAAAATATTACAAAAGCCAGGAAAAGAAAGGAAGGACATTAAGACTTACCAAGAGAAAGTACAAGCTTTTCAAAAAGATGCTTTGAACAGATTATTTGATATTGCAGCTTGCAAATGTAAGGACTTCAAGACATGCAAGTGTGAGAAGGAGAAAAGAGCACAACAAATGGAGCAAGAACTTTTAGTGGACCATAGAACAAGGAGAAAAATGGTTATTGGATCCTTAGATGCTACCACAACTAAAAGAAATGTAAAACGACTGAGTAGAAAACAAACAATACCGGGAACAAGTTCAAGCACTGACTCCTGTGAAATTGAATTGTATTGTAGTACAAGTTCAGCAAGTGAAGACGATGAAGATGATTTTGCTCAACATCTGCCTGCTAGAGCAAAACAGGCAGATGTTGAGCAAAATCATCATGAGCCGTTTGAGTATCCACTGCAGGACCGGCCTATCCCGACCGAAGTAGGGACGATACAGCCAATGTATCTCTACCAAGTGGCTTAGGCTGTCTAGTAGAGATTGTATGTAGTGTGAGAAGTGCTTGTTGGTGTAATTGTAGTGTTGTAGTGGCTTTGGATGTGTGTGTTGTCTGTGAACCAAGTGTAAGCGGCCCGCGCAAGCCGACTGGGTGCAAACATACTTTACAGTATGCGACACTCGTTCAACCACAGCACCCCTGGTGTCCGCCAAAGCAGTACATGGCCGGAAGAACGCTTCCAAAGTTTATTACCCTAGCAGGGCGCGAACCCTCACTCTCCAGTGTGCGAAAACGCACACTTTACCACTGTACCACAGAGGCTCCATTTTATATATATATATATATATATATATATATATATATATATATATATATATATATATAAAACTGACATCCTATAATCTTATTGTGTGTGTGTGTGTGTGTGTGTGTGTTCTAGCAAAAACACCAGGAGTGTTTGAGTATGTAGAGGAAAATTCTAAAAAATTTACACATATCTGATATAATATAAAACAAGTGGGTGGTGAAGATATCGAGATGAAAAGCAAAATAATTAATGAACCCTGGCTATAAATGAGTATCGGTCAGTTTAGTGTGCAGTCGCGTTCAGGAGAAACGATACACGTCTACTCGTTTTGTGTACTATCGTATCGATTGCTGGTAAGATCTGGAACTAATTCCCTCAATTATTGGCGCATTGATGGTCAGTGAACCAGGCAGTAAGTAAAACGGTTCCACATCTCACCAACAGTAGACTCTACAGCAGATAATATGAGCAGATGTGTATCCCTACTTATGAACGTGGCTGTACATCACTGTATAACAGCTCGATTAATTTGTGTGTGTGAATCTCCGTTCTGCATCATATCACCACCCAGCAAGTATCGGTTATCACAAGTATGTAAAAGAATACGACCGTCAGTAGCAGCCACTTCCACTAACATAACGACGCCAGTATCATATTTGTCACTGGTGCTGTTATCACTTTCACCGCTCCCTCCGTCATAACTACCATTATCATCATTATCATTACTATCACTATAACTACAGCGTTTTGTAACAAATCCAAAAGATTAAGATGGTAGATATGGACTTGTGTGCAAAGATGACCAGACCGGGGGGAGTCACCTCCCAATGTTTGTGTCTCAGTTGTTCAAAAAATTACTGAGTTGGCAAAAAATGGAGAGTAGAGACATTTTTTTCATAAAAGAAGAGGTCTCCGAGAGGACAAAATATTTTTTACATAAATTTTTCTATAAATATACAGTATATATTGTTACGGAACAGAGAAAACTCCCGCAAAGTTCCACGTTCAAAACAAAAGAGTTAGGTAAAATTACAAGTTAAAGTTTAATGCTCAAACTAACAACTAAACATTCAGGACTCATGAGGATAATGTAATGGCAAAAACAGGTTAAATATATGGTTAACTGCAATAGCCTCTATTAACACGAAATTAGCAAGAGTAAATTTATCTAAGTCAGCCCTGATAAAATGAGAAAACCGGATAATGCTCAGTTAATGCAAGATATATTATTACAGATACAAAATATTATTACTACTGGCTGACAGCAAAACTTCACATCAATCACAAAAACCTCACCAGGCCCACGAACCAACACCCCATGCTACACAGCACAAGAAAAAATGTAATAACACTTATACTCAAATTACACAGCTGCTAGATGGTTGGAAACTTCCTGAGCACTCACAATAATAACAACTGTACAGGGGAGGACAGAGATGTGAACAAAATGAGGAGTAGATCTAAGTGGCAATTACTGCAGAGACTGAGCTCATTATATAGGGGCCGGCAGAGTTTGATACAACTTGTAAGAAGGACTCGCAAATGAAGCCATAGGGGACAAAAAGTTGACACTCCTGCTCTGAACAACAGAAAGAAAAACTTACTCTACTATAAGGGAGGAGGGGGGGAGTGAGGTAGAACACGCACTATGGAAGCCACGAGGCGAATCGTGATCAAACATGCAGCATACTGTACGTTAGAATTATACAAAGGATGATGAAATCATAGGCTATGTAACACCTCCCCACAAAGAAAAAGAAATTTACAAAGGAAATTTCTTATTACTCTAAAACAATCTGTCTAAAGTCTAGATAAGCAATCTGCAATAACATTTTCTTTCCCCTTGACATGTTGTATGTCTAATGAATACTTCTGAAGAAGTAGACTCCATCTTGTCAATCTCTGATTTTTATCTTTAAACTTACTAAGGAATTTCAGTGGGTTATGATCGGTATAAATGACTATGGGGTCAAAACCAGAACACAAATAAAATGAAAAATGCTGTAAACCCAAAATCAAGGCCAAAAGCTCTTTCTCAATAGTTGAGTAGTTCTTTTGAGGTGGAGTGTACTTCTTACTGTAATAAGATACAGGGTGTTCAATACCCTGATCATCCTCTTGCAGCAAAACAGCCCCAGCTCCTGTATCACTTGCATCAACAGCCATCTTAAAAGGCTTAGCAAAATTTGGAGTAGCGAGCACTGGCTGACTTAATAGGATAGCTTTAAGTTTACTGAAAGAGGATTCACAGATATCGGTCCAGACAAATTTAACTCCCTTTTTCCGTAGGTCTGTAAGTGGTGATACAAGAATTGAAAAGTTAAGAACAAATCTCCTGTAATAACCTACCATTCCCAAAAATCTTTGTAGCTCTTTCCTACTTTTAGGTCTGGGAAGATCACTTATAACCTGAACCTTAGCTCCTGGTGGTGCAACATGTCCATCACCAATTACGTACCCAAGGTATTGAACTTTAGCTTGATCAAACTCACACTTTGATAAATTAGCTACAAGATTAGCCTGAACCAAACGCTCAAGAAATTTACTGACATGGCATAGGTAATCTTTCCAGTTGTCACTGAAGATTAATACATCATTAATATAAACAACACACCCTGCCAAACCCTCTGTTACAACATTCATGAGCTTCTGAAAAGTGGCTGTTGCATTCTTCATACCATATGGCATTACAAAACATGCAAAAGTCTTTCCTAGTGTTACAAAACATGAGATCTCCCTAGCACGTTCAGTCATAGGTACTTGCCAGTATCCCTTTAACAAATCAAACTTACTTATGTACCAAGCCTTTCCGATCTTGTCTATGCAATCTTCCACGCGAGGGAGAGGGTAAGTGTCTGTTTTGGTTATCTGATTAACACGTCTGTAGTCAATGCAAAGCCGCTGTGACCCACCTGGCTTAGGGACTAGAGTGACAGGAGAACTCCACTCGCTCTGACAGGGCTCAATCATCTTGTGGTCCAACATGTAGACAAGCTCCTTCTCGATGAGAGGAACTTTCACTGGGTTCACATGGTAAGGAGGCAATTTAATTGGCTTTGCGTCTCCAACATCGACATCATGCATCAACACAGTGGTTCTTCCTGGAGTGGCACGGAACACTTGCGGGTACTCCTGCAGTAATGCCGAAAACTCCTGCCTTTCCTCGGGAGGTAGATGAGAAAGCTTAGTCTGGAGATCATTCATGATATCAGGATTCTTCCCCAAACTATCACTCAGGCTCATGCTGCATGGGAGAACTTCACTTGCAGACTTGGGTGGAAAAGCTACAGTGCAGACTTGGTTATTTTCGTCCCGCCTGTGATATAACTTTAGCATGTTGATGTGACAAAGTTGCTTGTTCTTTCTACGATCTGGTGTGGCGATGACATAGTTGACATCACTGAGTTTCTTCTCCACGAAATAAGGACCACTAAACTTGGCTTGAAGAGGTTGCCCATGCACTGGTAGCAGAATCAAAACCTGATCTCCTGGCTGAAAGTGGCGTAACCTGGACTTCTTATCATACCAAGTCTTCATCTTCTCCTGAGCAGCTCCTAAATTCTCTCTCGCCAGCTATAAAGCAGTGGACAGCCGTTCTTTGAACTTCATCACATACTCCAGCAGGTTGACGTCATGTTCCTCCGACAGCCAGCATTCCTTGAGTAACTTAAGGGGTCCTCTTACTTCATGGCCAAACAGTAGTTCAAAAGGTGAGAAGCCCAGTGATTCATTTGGAGATTCTCTTGCGGCAAATACAACGAATGGAAGACCTTTATCCCAGTCTTTCTGATGTTCCAAACAGTATTTCTTGAGCATCGATTTGAGTGTTTGATGATATCTCTCCAACGCTCCTTGGGTCTAGGGATGGTAAGCTGAAGACGTGATCTGGGTGATGCCCAACTCTTTCAGAGAATGATTGAAAACGTTTGACATGAAATTACTTCCCCGGTCTGACTGTACCTCCTTGGGTAGACCAAACTTTATGAAGAACCCTAGCATTTCCTTAACCACGTTCTTTGCTGAGATATTTCTAAGTGGAATGGCTTCAGGATAACGAGTAGCCATATCAATCAGGGTCAACACATAAGAAAATCCTGAAGAAGTCTTAGGAAGAGGGCCCACAATATCCACCAACACACGGGTGAATGGCGCCTCAAAAGGAGGAATGGGAACTAGAGGTGCAACCTTTTCGGTCTGATTGCACTTCCCCACAACTTGACAGGTGTGACAAGACTTACAATACCAGGAAACATCTCTGAAGACACCTGGCCAGTAGAAGTGTTTCAAAATGCGTGCCACTGTCTTCCTCACTCCAAGGTGTCCTGCCAAACTGGAATCATGAGCCACTCTAATGATATCCTGCCTACAAACACGAGGGATAACAACTTGATGTACAACCTCCCATTCACAGTTGGCTGATGCTGTTGGGGGTCTCCACTTCCTCATAAGTACTCCTGACTTTACATAATAACAAGTAGAAGCACCAGCTGACTCTTCCTCACTGCAAGCAGAGTTAGCTAGACCTTTCAACTCAGGATCAGCAACCTGCAACTCAACCAACTCTTGATGAGACAAATTATCAACACTACGGGGTACTGCCTCATCTGGTGAGTGGTCCAAATTAGCAAGAAAAGTGTCAGCTAGGATAACATCATCATCATCATTATCCTCTAAGTCACCAGTAACTTTAGACTTAGCCCTAGTGACAGCACATGCAGAGAACACATCAGGGACATCACAATCCTGGGCCGCAGCCATTGGCTCACTAGACAACTGAGGAGCTGGACACACTTGACTTCCACCAATATCATTTCCAAGTAAGAAAGTTACACCTGACATTGGGAGTGTCTCAACCAACCCAACCATAACGGAACCATTAACAAAACTAGACTCTAAATTCACTCTGCACAGAGGGACAGAGAAGTAATTATTCCCTACACCTTGTAAGATTACAGTTTCATCAGAGGAATTAACGTTAGAGCCTGGAACACTAGTCAGCATAAGGGATTGGCAAGCACTTGTATCACGATATAATTTTAACTGATTTCCTGTCATTACTGTCCAGAGGACTGACAAAACCATCAGACAGGAAATTAGCACATGAACTCTTGAGAGTGTCACCCACGTTACTGCTCAAAAGAGGAGCTTCATTATGAGAATTTAATTTACCCCTCAAAGCAGGTTCAGTTAACTCTGTTAAAGAATTCTGGGAACTCTCAAGGGTGGACACTAGACCAATTGACTGAATATTTAAAGACTCCTTTTTGTTCACATCACGCTGTCTCCTGAAACATTTCTCCGTAGTATGACCAAGCTTACTACAATAAGTACATTTACTTTTCTGAAATCTAGAGGTGAAGCTGGTATTTACTTCCTGAGAAACATCATCTTTATTCTCTTTCCTGTTACCTGTACTCTGAGTAGAGGCAACGTACTTACTCTCAGCTTTCCTTTTTTCTTTAGAATATCTCTTGTGAGTGAGAACATATTCATCAGCTAAAACTGCAGTATCAGACAAATTATCTATTCTTTTCTCATCAAGATATAGGCTTACATCTTTATTAATACATCTTTTGAAGTCCTCTAGCAAAATCATCTGCTTAAATTTACCAAAATCAGAATCCACATTCTTAGAATTTAACCACTGCTCTAACAGATCTTTTTTTATTTTTGCATACTCAACATGGGATTACTTATCTTGCTTATAAGTTGTCCTAAATTTTACTCTATAGGCTTCAGGAACAAGCTCATAGGCCTTAAGAATCAAGCTCTTAACTACATCATAATTATCAGATTGATCCTGAGGCAAAGATGCATAAGTTACTTGAGCTTTACCGGTGAGAACAGTTTGAAAGAGTACTGGCCAATACTTTCTGGGCCAATTAAAACCTGTAGCTACCCTCTCAAACAACTGAAAATACTTTGTTAAAACAGATTCATTAAAAGGAGGGACAAGTTTAACATTTTTAGAAACATCAAAATCATCAGAGCTAGATGATCCAGTTCCACCTTGTTTCATGCGATACTCATGGTCTGCCTGAATCCTAGCAAGTTCAATTTGTGCCTGAGCCTGTACCTGTGCCTCCTGAATACGAGCCTGCTGCAGGGCTAGCTGTAACTTAGCTATTTCAATCTGCGTTTGCTCATCTGGAGGAGTTACATTAAACAAGGTTTTATTAATTATGTCAACAATTTGATCTTTAGAATGATGAGAGCGAACAGCAATTCCCAATTGTTGAGCAACAAGCTTAAGCTCATTCTTTGTTCTGTTTTCTACATCACACACTGTTTGCACATTTGACAAAAAATCTTTGGCTTCATCAAGAGTAGTAATAGTAGACATCATGAATAAATCACAGTCACAAAATATCAAGCAATATCCTTATGATAATATCCTGAATATCGTGATAAGAGGTCGCCAAATTTACGTTACTTAATAGAGAAAACTGTCCCGCAAAGTTCCAGGTTGAAAACAAAAGAGTTAGGTAAAATTACAAGTTAAAGTTTAATGCTCAAACTAACAACTAAAGATTCATGACTCATAAGGATAATGTAATGGCAAAAACAGGTTATATATATGGTTAACTGCAATAGCCTCTATTAACACGAAATTAGCAAGAGTAAATTTACCTAAGTCAGCCCTGATAAAATGAGAAAACCGGATAATGCTCAGTTAATGCAAGATATATTATTACAGATTCAAAATATTATTACTACTGGCTGACAGCAAAACTTCACATCAATCACAAAAACCTCACCAGGCCCACGAACCAACACCCCATGCTACACAGCACAAGAAAAAATGTAATAACACTTATACTCAAATTACACAGCTGCTAGATGGTTGGAGACTTCCTGAGCACTCACAATAATAACAACTGTACAGGGGTGGACAGAGATGTGAACAAAATGAGGAGTAGATCTAAGTGGCAATTAATGCAGAGACTGAGCTCATTATATAGGGGCCGACAGAGCTTGATACAACTTGTAAGTAGGACGTGCAAATGAAGCCATAGGGGACAAAGAGTTGACACTCCTGCTCTGAACAACAGAAAGAATGACTTACTCTACTATAAGGGAGGAGGGGGGGGAGTGAGGTAGAACACGCACTATGGAAGCCACGAGGCGAATTGTGATCAAACATGCAGCATACTGTACGTTAGAATTATACAAAGGATGATGAAATCATAGGCTATGTAACAATATATGTAGAGGGCAAAATTCAAAATACCCTAGCAAGCATCCTGTCAGGAGAATAGTCTAAGCCAAAACCAAGTACCGGTACCATATTAATCAAGGTGCCTTGACTTGGATCCCCTTCACCCATGGAACGGTGGCAAAGGGGGGGGAGGATAGCAAGAGGCAAATTTGTATACACTCCTGCTACTGGTTTGGTCATAAATAATTCCACATGTCATGACTGGGTGAATTAGTTTAATCAGACTACTAAAAAATTTACATGGTATCTATTTTCTTGTCAACAATAATTCAGGCTCGGGCCCAAGTTCAGATGGCTTAAGTACAAGTACAAACAGGGATGGCCCGAACGGAGAGGAACCTTCCAATTCTTGGCCCAGAGTTGGTCAAACGTCCACACATTTGTAAAAAAAAAAAAAAAAAAAAAAAAGAGGCTGCTTTCCCAACAAACGGAATAGGGTAAATTGTGAAGTGCAATGAATATTCACAGTTAAATCATCAGGATGCATTTATAGAGTGTGTGTATATGTATGTATAGAGAGAGAGAGAGAGAGAGAGAGAGAGAGAGAGAGACTATATATATATATATATATATATATATATATATATATATATATATATATATATATATATATATATATATATATATATATATATATATATATATATATATATATATATATATATATATATATATATATATAATCCTATGGCTGCTTTTTGTTAGGAGAAGTGCTATCTAATTTGTTGGTCAGATATGTTCGAGTTGGTCAAATCAGGGGCAAGTTGGTCAAATTAGGGGCGAGTTCATTAAATATGCGGTGAGTTGGTCACAACGAAAGTTATCCCCCCCGTCCGTCGAATCACGAACTCATCGGGCCATCCCTGCCTGCGTGATCTCTGTTTGGGTGTCTAGCAGCAAGCAGCCTATTTTCATCAAAAAAGTTATTTCAATGCAGTGAGAAATGTGGGAGAAACCAGGCCAGTATTATAGGGGAAAAAATGGCGGGTGTGTAGATGTTAACTGAGGAACACAGTCTAATGATGCATGTATTCATTAGGATGGACTATAATATCTACACGCCAGTTTTGTTAGCCCAATAGTTCAGAAACGATTAATATGAAACACAGAGACAGATACCTACAATATCTTTTGCCTTGACATATAATTCTTTAACTAAGTCGGTTTAATTGTGTGGTATTCCACATTCAGCCACGGCCGTCTGCTGCCTACACTTTCGTTCCTCCTTGTGTATCCATCATCATCATCATTCTTGAAACCTATGATATCCCTTAGTGATTACGAATCCAAGTGGTTTAGATCACATTGATCTACCATTTACTATCTTCGCCAAATATTTTCCCACCGCACTGCAGTAGTCAACATTTTACTGCATCAGACAAACACACCAGACACATAAATATTATATGTACCTGATACCTCACACTCGCCTGGCTTCCCACGCCTCAGCTGCTTTTTACGGCACGAATATCTTAGTAGGATCTCGTGGAAGAGTACACCGCCCACTTCCATCCCGCTCACTGGTGATCGCATCCATCCTCTTTGTTCCTGTGGGCAAGAAAATTGGAAACATGACTTTGGGACAAGGTTGTCAAGCCTGGAGATCTACGGTAAAGAAGATGATAAACCTGACGAATGTACTCATATGTACGGAAGGCACCAAGTGTTTAACCAATGGTGCTGGTGATAATAATAATAATAATAATAATAATAATAATAATAATAATAATAATCAATCAATCAATCATTTCCTGTGGCACCCAACGGGATGCATAGGGCCTCAATGAACTCTCTCCACCAATATTTGTCTCTTGCCATCTCCTTCAGGTCCCACCAACACTCCTCTCCTGCTTCTATTTTCATTGTCCTCAACCAGGTTTCCCTCGGCCTACCTCTACCTCTTCTTCCTCTAGCAGTCCACTCTGGCACATCCTGTATTAAACTGCCTTCTTTTCTGTATATGTGCCCCAGCCACTTCCAGCGAGACAGTCTCACATATTCATTAACTGGTTCCACTCTCGTAATATCCCTTACTCTTTCATTTGTAACTCTGTCTTGCCACTTTACCCCAAGAATCCTTCTCAGTATTTTATTCTCAAATCCTAATACTTTCTGATCTGTTGCAATTGTACTGTACCATGACTCATGCCCGTAAATTAAAATGGGTCTAACCATGGACTTGTAAATTTTCACTTTAGTATGTACCGAAAGCATATTACTATTCCAAACAGATTTCAACATTCCAACAGCTCGCCAAGCCTGTCTAATCCTCTCCTCAATTTCATTGTTTAATGATCCATTAGATGATACAATCGTTCCCAGATATTTAAAGTTTTCTACATTCTTCACCACATTATTCCCAATTACACAATCGATTTGGTTCTCCACGTTCATATTAATAATTTCAGTCTTTCCACAATTTATTACCAATCCCACTTTTTCTCCTTCCTCCACCAGACAATCGAGCACCCTCTGCATCTCGTAAATACTTCCGCAAATCAGTACAATATCATCAGCATAGTCCAAATCCATCAGCTTCTTATTTTCTTTCCAGTTAATTCCTGCACCTGTTCTCCTTACAACCTTTTTCATAACATAATCCATAACCAAAACAAACAACAATGGCGAAAGAACTCCTCCTTGAATCACTCCTGACCTAACTTGAAATGGATCACTCAAAGAACCACCCACCATTACCTTACAAAAAGTACCTTCATGCAGGCTTCTAATAATATTTACAAACTTTTCTGGTATACCATAGAATCTCATAATTTTCAACAGAGCTCCACGTGAAACACTATCAAACGCCTTTTCAAAATCCACAAAACACATGTTAAGTGGCATTTTCATCTCATTAGCTTGTTGCATTAGATGCCTTACAATAAAAATCTGATCATTACAACCTCGACCCTTTCTAAATCCCGCTTGTTCTTCTCTTAAAATTTTATCAATTACTGGCTCTATTCTGTTCAACAAGATTTTGGAAAAGACTTTTGCAACTACAGGTGTCAAAGTTATCCCCCACCAATTGCCACACACACATAAATCTCCTTTTTGGTATTTTTATAATCACTCCATTTTTCCACTCTTCTGGAATTCCACCATTATCCCAAGCCACATTAAAAAGTTTCAAAAACGCATTCATCAACTCGTCATTTTCCACCTTAAGCATTTCAGGGAATATTCCATCCTCACCTGGAGCCTTAAAATTCTTTAACTCCTTTATAGATTTTGCTACCTCTTCCAAAGTTATATAATAATAACAATAATAATAATAATAATAATAATAATAATAATAATAATAACTAGAATTCTGAAATTACTGAAGCAATACTCAAAGAACTCCACATTCCAGATGAAAATAAAATTAAGGGACTTTTGATGACAAAAATTTTTACGGATTTTTATCTGTGACCTTGAGATCAAGGTCAAGGTCATTAATACTAGGCAGATCTTATTCACTCATGTCCCACAACATTTCCACCGAGTTTGATGCAAACTGGCCAAATACTTTCCGAGTTAGCAGTGTCAGGCATCAGGCAGCCATTCTGATTTTCCTCAGTGTCTCAAATATTATTTGTTGCATCTCAGTATCAGTACTCAGGTGTACTAGTATATGTTGACTACTACATACTGGAACATTTGCAAGCAATCGATTCAGCAGTTTTTGCTGGGTCAAAAAAAAAAAAAAAAAAAAAAAAAAAAAACAGAAGGCGCTAGTGCGGCGCCAGTGCCAGGGAAGAAAATATTTGAGTCAAAAGAAGCCTGCAACCAAGATACATCACTCCTGAAAATTTCAAGTCTGTATCTCGAACGGTCTTAGAATGCCAGCCTTCTAGATCTCCCCATCCCCTCCCCTCCCCCCCCCAAAAAAAAAGAATATATCGACAGTATCAATAAGAACTCCACAGAATGTGGAGTTCTTAATTAAATGGCAGTGAGGGTGCAGTTAACTTGAATGAGAGTCGTGAAAGAAATGAGCAGAACTGAAAGGCGATGAAAAATGAAAGGGGGTGAGCGACTAGATAGAGATCCTAAAGAAAACAGCTGGAAGAAGTCTCATCACTGTGTGCTCTTCATCCGTTGTTATCTATTGTGATCTGGATGGCTGGTTGATCCCAAGCATTTCCAGGACAATTATCTTTAAGCAGACGGTTGTGCGATGGTAACATATCCAGTTCGCAAAGGACAGGCCTCGAGTTCGAGTCTGTAGCCACACAGACTATTAGGCAGTGTGTTTCCCCCCTTTTGTCCCTGTTCACCCAGCAGGATCATTGGGGACCTGGCAGTATAATCGATGCTGTGTCGAATTCTAGAGGAAGATTTAAGGCTAGAATAGCTTTCTCCTTAATGACCCTCGTATGTGGCCTATATTCTTTAATGGATTGTCTCTTTCGTCTTGAATCACCCATAAACAGAAAACCACGAGACAAGGTGAGAACCGCTCGCAGGGCTGAATGTTGCCTTTCATTGTTTACCAGAAGATCTCCAGTAGCAACAACTGGTTAGACAGTGAAGCGGGCAGGATGGGGACAGAATATAACTGACGGGAGAAATAGCTTACTGACGCAAAGACAGAACAGCTGGAAAGGAAAATATTCTAGTAAAAAGGGTATAATGAAATCACGCAAGAAAGAATGAAACAGTTATAAAATATATGGACTGGTGGAAAGAATATGTATTTTGTTTACAGTCATCGAGAATTTTATTGTCCTATCAGCAGCGTATGGGTCAAGGGCTAGGCTACTTCAGACGTTTAATACCAGACTGTCTAGTCGCTCATGTCTAAGAAGCATACTGTGTCCAAAAATTACAACCATCTCTCGAATGTAAACACTTATGGACTGTATCCCATTGAAGCACCGTAACCCACTATACCATCAAGGATATATCTGGTTAATTATGGTTCCCTCCCAACGTAGAAGATGGTTTCCGTGGGAACTAGAACCATTTACCTTGTCACTCATTTTCCTTGATTACAAAAAAAGCATTTAATTTTTCACTCATTTTCCTTGCTTACAAGAAAACATAACTCTAGTCACTCACTTTCCTTGGTTATGATAAGCCATTTATTTTCTTACTCATTTCCATGCTTTCAAGAAATCATTTTATCTTGTCACCCATTTTCCCTGGTTAAAGGAAACTATTCACCTTGTCACTCATTTTTCTTGTTTACATTATATTGAGTATGTGTGGAGTGACGCATATGGACCGAGTGAGAAATGATGAAGTGCGAAAGAGAAGTGGAGTTATGTGGGAGATGGTTGATCAAGTTGAGCAGAGAATCTTGAGATGGCTTGGATATTTGGAGAGAATGGATGAAGAGCGACTGGTGAAAAAGATAACTGGATCAGATATGAGAAGTGTAAGGCTGAGAGGAATGTGATGGATGGGCAGTGTGAAGAGAGCGTTAGATGCGAGAGGAATGTCTGTTGACCAAGGAAGAGTGGTTGGGGGTGATATGAATGATTGGAGAAAAACTGTGAATGAATAAATGGTGACGCGGTCCTGAGCAGATATTCTCCTGCATTTGTTCTGATCAGCTGATCACGTCAGGTACGGGTAAGGGGATGGGTCCATATGATGTGGCAGGGATATACCAGTTCTTCTGTCGGGCCCTGCTGCAGATGTCCCTAATTGCACTTAGCAGTTGACTCTCGTGCAGTGTGGTGCGGTGAGGATCTGTCCCTTCTCCGCTTGGGGCTAAGATACTAATAAATGTGTGTGTGTGGATGAGTAAATTGGAAGTGTGTCGTCCTGTCTTGGCTACTCTCCATTCTTTGGGAGAAGCAACCTAGGTATATAGATAGATAGATAGACATATATTAGACCATTTAACTCGTCACTCAGCTTATAATCACTGAGTGAGTGAGAGGATGTTCAATACCCCAACTTACCACAATGGAATCAAAGGAAGAAAAATAGGGAAATGGTAAAACAAATATAAGATTTGAATCATGGGAAAAGGTACACGAAAATGAGAGACGAAACCAGGCAACAAAAGAGAAAAGAACCAGACAAATGGATGGACAGAAAGAACACACAGCGTAACTGAAACGAAAGAAAAAGTAATGAAATGAGGCTGAAACATCGGAGAGGGAGAGGGTATTAACAATATGATACACGGTATAGACAGGTAGGATTGGAGTTAACATCGGCTGGGAAGAAAGCAATGACGGTGGCGGAAATTGGGAAGGCGCTGATTCAGCTGTGAAACCGACATTATTGGAAGGCTGGATGAATCCTACATCAGTGTAACAGAGAGTTGGCCTTCTTGGTTGGAATATTAACAATGATAATTAGCTATGAAATATTAGTAAATAATATTACCAACTGGATATCCGTCACAAGATGTTGGTGTGCGTCGGTGAAATGGTGCAGGTGGCTGGAATTTTGGTGTGTGGGTGAAATGTTGATGTGGTTGGGTGAAATTTTTATGTGGGTAGGTGAATTGTTGGGGTAGGAGAGTGAAATGTTGGTATGGTGGGCGAAATGGTGTGGATGGATGAAATGTTGTTGCTGACGGCTGGAATGTTGATATGGTTGGCTGGAAAAGGTATGGGTAACGGGAATGTTGGTGTGGGTGACTAGAATGTTGCCGTGAGTAGCTGGAACGTTAATGTGGTGAATAAACTGCCTGTGATCGGTATAAATATATTGTCGGCTTGGTGGCTGGAGAATCAGTAAACCGAATAAATGTGTCTGGATTGCCAACCCATTTTATTTGTTGAATATCCAAGAGAATATCAGCCAAGATTTCCTCATCTCCGTTCGTATGATCGGTGTGTGACCATAAATACTGGGCTGCAAATCTGATGAGTGTTGTCAAAATGGTATAATGAAGGATTATAGTAGACAGTACTGAATATTTCAGAAGACCTGATCATTTTGATAAACAGGGTTGCCCTGGGTGTGGCTGGGGATGTGGTGATCAACAATATGCAATGACATATTGTGTAAGACGTTACTGAAGAAGACATTAATCTATTGATGCACTTATCCATTTACTGCATAGCCTATTTGAACTTTTGAACTTCTCAGTCCTATCCAGGACGTTACACTATAGGCCTACCCAGCGATTTTTTCTAAACACGTTAAAGGTATATCAGTTCCTTTTTATGCAATGTTTTGTAAACGGCATCTAGAAGTTTTTATCCTCGAACTTCAGTAGCTCGTTTTCTCATACATTTGCTGTACGATTATCATATCATACCATCTTCTCATTCTACCGTGCCAACTGTTGCCTTCTTATTTACATATGATGACATATTCACACAATCGACACAAATTATCATTTTATGGATGTTGTATCATTTTACAACTTTTTTGCTGCACTCTTGAGTTTTTGCTATTTTATGGATAACACTATTTCTAATCCTGTGCAATCAACACAATCCTCATTTATTGCGTGACATATCAAAATACCCTAAGTGAAATGCACAGGCCTTTACCTTTCTATCCATCTGTTGCCGGATGGTGCATTCTGTAAGTCAGTAACCTCGACAAAGAGATCTCTAAGCTTTCTGTTGTTCTTCAGTAACAATCCTTTTTCCCATCATATATCAGCCCTCCTCATAACAATCAGCTACCGTTCCTGTACATCTTGTTACTGATCAATCTTTCTTCCTTCCCACCATGCGACTCTGATGCAGTTTCAATACAGTACGGTCTGTCAACACCATTTGCCTAATATGGTGAAACTATCATATGAATTTGTTATAAATATTTAAGAACTTGACAACCCGCTCCAGGACCGGAATAATAAAACTTCCATCATGAGCTCAGTAGTTAAATAATTGTCATCATATCCAAGGATTATAACAGAACGTCAGCAAATGTCGTGCAGACAAAACCCATTAGGAACAAGACTGTCTCGTGATAAAGCCGCACCTTCTGACAAGTGCAGGGAAATTAATCTACACCCATACCAAATCTCAGACCAGTTACGATATTGCCAATGGTCATTCACCTTTCAACAATTGGTTATCCTCAAACACTCGTATATTACCATTATGCCGGGAATCAAACCTGGGACTCTCAGGTGTGAATCAGGCAGCAATCCACTACGCCACGACCAGGTAAAGTTATGTCACATTGTCAGAGTCTTGTAACCAATGTCCCTCCATCCCTACTGTGAGCCCGAAGAAGATGAGATAACCCCCTGGCACTCGGGCAAGTAGATGCTTTTAATCTATCCCAAGTGCTTACAGCAGGTCAGAATGAAGAGAGTTACCTGTACTTAGACAAGAATAATCATCCAATATGTTATCATTATGCCGGGAATCGAACCCGTTGACTCTCAGGTGAGAGCCAGGCGGCAAGCCACTACGCCACAACTAGGAAAAAGTTATTTCACATTGTCACAGTCTTGTAACCAATGTCCCTCTGCACCCACAGAGAGCCTGAAGAGTCCCGGGTTCGATTCCCGTCATAATGTTAATATATTGGATTATTTTTCCTGTGTATTGCACAGGTTTCTTTCTTCAAATGGTTATCCATTAACATTTCTTTCAGAGTCCAGCAATCATCCATTCACTCCTTCAGTCTTTGGATTACCTTCTAGCAGTCCAAAGCTCCTCAAGCCAAGGACGTCCTTCCACAGACTTCATGAGCCGCATTACAGAGCTCCAATACCTTCTCTTCCAATTCTCGCCACCATCATTCTCAACGTGAAAGTCATTCTCCTGGCCATCTCCCAAATTTTATACGTTCCAAATCAGCCCCAGAATATCTCAGAACGACGAAGCCATCTCACAAACACAGAAAGAAACTGAGGATGAGCCCACAATGCAAATTTTGGGCATACAATCTTGTCCCTCAGGTGATTAATGTACTGGACCCGTGTTTCAAAGTTTACATTATGTTCACTGATTACTTTGGATTAATTAGAGTCCTCTTCTTTCCAATTCTCTTTGTTCCTTCCCAAAAAGCTATCATTCTGCTATTTCATATTCTTTCATCAGTGACATACAATTCATTGAACTCTACTTGTACGATCCTTACAATAGATTACCAATAAAACAAATATTGCAACTGAAGCAAGAAAAATGCTGAAAGAGAACTCATACAGTCTCATTAGCATATCTGTCTGTCTATGTATCCATCCATTTAAGGAGCGTCGGTTCCTGGGGCTAGGATATTTAGTCCAGACACTTATGAAGGGTGGCCAATTGTCAAGCCTTGAGTGGCATTAAGTAAGCAATAAACCCCAACCTTCCCAACGATTAAACCATCCTTGTCCACATTCATTTGGAGTGCCTTAACCCACTAGACCACCAGGCACCTTTTGGTTATATGACTGCTTCCCATGGTAGTGAAGTAGTTTTCTGGGCTATTAGTAGCCATCAGGTTCATCATTCAGGACTCTGTCTCCTGAAGGTAGCACAGGAAGTGAGTAGATGATGGGTGCTTAAAAAGGTGATTTAACTTGTACCACGTTGAGTACACCGCTTCCCGTCCGATCAGCGAAGTTAAGCAACGTTGGGTCTGGTTAGTACTTAGATGGGTGACCCCCTGGGAACACCAGATGCTGTTGGCATCCCTACGTGTCAAGTGGGGTTGGTGGAGGATTAGTGCCCCTCCCTGTAAAACAATTAACTCTAAGCCCTTGGCCACCCCGATTGGGATACATGGCGTCTGGCAATGAATGAATGAAAATTATTATATCTATTATTATTATTATTATTATTATTATTATTATTATTATTTTTATTATCATTATATTATTATTACTGCTGAGATACAACTAAGATACGACTTAATGTGTGTGTGTGTGTGTGTGTGTGTGTGTGTGTGTGTGTGTGTGTGTGAGCAAAGTGGGAGTGTGTCGTCCTGTCTCGGGTACCCCCCCCCCCTTTGTTTGGGGGAAGCAGCCAAGGTATATAGATAGATAGATTATTATTATTATTATTATTATTATTATTTCTTACTAGTAAATTGCTCGTATTCTCTCAGTTTTAAAGCTGACCATCTGAGTCCCCCAGCTGGCGGCTTCATATGACCAAGCATCATCCATTTTCCAGGATTGGTTTTCCAGATACTGCCAAAAACCGATGAAAATAGACTAAACGTGGATTCTCAGAAACCGTTAAAGGTACGGACTTGAAATTTTTGTGGGACATAACCACGGTCGGGGAGCAGGTTTGAAATGACTATGGGCCCATTTGGGCCACTAGTTTCCGAGATCGTTCGGGAGTCAGTGAAAAGTATTTTGGGGCCATTGTGAACAGAATTTGAGAGAGAGAGAGAGAGAGAGAGAGAGAGAGAGAGAGAGAGAGAGAGAGAGAGAGAGAGAGAGAGAGAGAGAGAATTGAGCTACAACCACCAAACTTGGTACATTTTTAAAACTTGACATTCTATGTATAGATACCAAGTAAGAATGACCTTGACCCAACCCCAAGGTCACAGCCAAGGTCAAAATTCAAAATATGATTGTTTATGAAACACTGTTTCAAACCCATTGACATCATTAGATCCCACCGATTAGTATTGGGGAATAAATCAGTCAGTAGGTCAAATCTCGATCCATGTGTGAACAAAATGACAAAAAAAAAAAAAGAATTCTTACCTGATTTGCATCAAAGAGAGTAAATAAGTCAAGGTTGTTTAAACAATTGAATCTATTTTTCCGGAACAATAGATAGATGGTCAAGATCATATGTGGTCAACTTATAAACAGGTTTTACCCAGTGTAGACCGAGCTTTGAGGTCGGGTTCAAGTTAAAACGGGAAACGAGATTTAGTTTTGAAAACAGCCAGAGGTCGAGGCCACAGGTAAAGGTTAAAGTCCGTGGCCACTTGGCGAACTTAACTAAAACAGTTATTTCAAATTTAAGAGTAATCCCTCAAAGGCCAAGGTCACATGACAAGGTCAAATTTTCAGCCCTCACACCCCACTGGTGGACTCGACTGTTGTTCTTGTTAGTAACAACATTTATTCAATAATTTTTCAAACACTGCAGTATGCTGCATGCAATAATGGTGAGGTTTCGTTTTGCATAAGCAATATACGGGGTAACGGGCTGTGGCTGTGGCAGTGGAAGTAGGAAATGAATAAAGAATGCAACATAAACACTGACAAAGCATGCGCACACACACACACACACACACACACACACACACACACACACACACACACACACACGAAGTAGGAAAGGAATAAAGAATGCAACATAAACACTGACAAAGCATGCGCACACACACACACACACACACACACACACACACACACACACACACACACACACACACACACACACACACAGATTTAAATAACAGAACGGAGGAAGGAAAAACAAACAAATGAAAAAATCAATACATCAGGTAACTTTTGTGATCCATTCATAAAAAATCTGTAACAGTTGGACTTGAATTGCTGTCGGTTGAAGTATGAAGGGAAACAACTCCGGGGAAAAGAGTTCCAGAGATATGCAGTTCGGGGAATAAATTATTTTTGATATGCAGAAGTTCTGCAATATGGCTGTATGACATTCCAGTCATGAGCGCTACCAGTTGCCCGTGTAGCACGAGGGAAGGCATGGAGAGTTGGCACAATGGCCGCAACTTCGTCTGAACATTCGCCATTAAAGTATCTGTAAAATAACGGAAATGGCAACATTCCTTCTTACTTGTAGGGGAGGTGGTTTACTTGTAATGGCAGAATTATTAATAATTCCAACAGCTTTGTTCTGAATTTTGTCTAGATTTACTGCAACCTCTCCTCATCCATTCCATAAGGGTGAGCAATATTCTGGCTCAGAGCGCACATGACTTATAAATTATAGCTAACTGCTCATCAGTGAAGAAGTTACGGACTCTGTACAATAATCCAAGTTTCTTTGATGCGGCTTTAGCAAGTGATCTGACATGACAGGTCCAGCTGAGGCATTGTTAAGCGAAACACCAAGAATTTTAACACTTTTGGAGATGGGAATTTTAATAGCATTGAAGGTTATATACGAATCTGGCAATATCTGTCTATTAGTAAATCGTATATATTTGGTTTTACTAGCATTAAATGAGACAAGGTTATTTTGTCCCATTCAGTGATCTTAGATAAGTCTTGATCTATGGATATGGCTGCAGTGAGTTGAGAGTTAGAGATATTAAACTTTGTAAATCATTGTTTGAATGTGAATGAATTGAGAAGTTCATCTGCATATGAATGATGGGGCTATGGGTGACAGAGAAGAGATCATTATTATGAACTTGGAATAGGGTTGGCACCAAGACTGATCCTTGTGGCGCGCCGGCGTTGATGAAGTGGAAATTGGAATATACATCATCTACTTTTACTCTTATTTTCCTGTCGCTGATATATGAGGAAAGCAGAGGAACAAAAGACGTTACTTCATACCAAGGGAGACTGGATAACAGGGAACGGAGCCACACTCTGCCGAATGCTTTAGAAATATCGAGGGCTACTGCATGAGTTTCTCCATGCTGGAGATTGATTGATTGATAGTATGAGTCAGGATACTCAGTATATCAATGCTGGATCTTTTGTGGCTAAAACCATATTATTTAACACGAATTAAGTTGTTGGATTGTTAGAGGAACTTCCTTCCTTTGGAATTGGGTGGATATTGGCTTCTTTCCATGAATTAGGGAATGAAGAAGTACATATGCATAGTCTGAATAATATAGCCTGAACAGGAGCAAGTTCTGGGGAGCACTTTTTTTAAAACAACTGGAGAAATTCCATCTGGGCCTGGAACTTTGTTGGTTGGTAAATTGTCTAGGATGGATTTTACGTATCTAGTCTGTATTATAAGTGGAACAATTTCGGGAGTCAGGGACGTTCTGGCTGACATCTTCTAAGGTAGAATTTCTAGCAGCAAGGATATTCGCTTTACCACGCGGGTCATTTGTAATGTTACCGTTTGAAGATTTTAGCGAGGGAATAGGTGATGAATTGTTAAAGTTATTTTTCAAAGAACTAAGGGTTTACCAGAACATTCTATTGTCATTAGGAGTTTTAAGTAGTTTTAACGTTTGGTTTAGAGAAAAGTTTAATTTATCCGAGATTTGGTACTGCTTTTGCATGGTTTCTTGCAATTGACAGATTCAGATTTTTTTTTTTTTTTAAGTAAGATTTCTATGCTAATGGCTTTTGGGCCATTGATGTGGCCCAAATGCCATCAAACCATTTTGGAGCGTTCGACTTGTTGACGATATGGATAAATCCATACCAGCTAATATCAATTCATTAATGTGGGACAGAGTAGAATTGATATCACTAGAGAAGAAAGACTGCCATGGAATGTCAGCACGATAATTTCTAAATCCGTCACACACACACACACACACACACACACACACACACACACATATATATATATATATATATATATATATATATATATATATATATATATATATATATATATATATATATATATATTAGAGAGAGAGAGAGAGCGAGAGAGAGAGAGAGATGTGACATAAAAGGCGACTAAAAAGGGTGGGGTGAGGGTACTAGGGACCAGCTTTTTTTTTTTTTTTTTTTTTTTTTTTTTTTTACAGTGAGACAGACATAGAAAGGGATGGGGGACAGAGTTATCCCAGTACCTTGAAAATTGGGTCTATGAATGTGCGTGCATGTAGTACGACTGAAGGTAAAAGGGAGGGGATTGGAGAATGTTTGTGAGAAGAAAGTTGGATGTGTTAGCTTTGAGTGAAACAAAGATGAAAGAGAAAGGTGAGTCTAAATTTGGAAGTGTGAATGGAAGAATATCAGGTGTTGATAGAGGAAGGGCGAGAGGTGTTGCCTTGTTAGTGAGCCATATGCAGCAGTGTGTGACTGAATGGAAGGTGTCATCGAAACTGACGTGGGTGAAAGCGAAATTTGAACGTGAGTTGTGGGTATTTGTGAGGGCACATGGGTCTGGTAGTGAAAGGGATCCAGAAGAAGGGGAAACATTCTGGAATGATGATGAGTGTCTGCAAAGTGCAGCAGTGTGTGACTGAATGGAAGGTGTCATCGAGACTGATGTGGGTGAAAGCAAAATTTGAACGTAAGTTGTGGGTATTTGTGTGTGCATATGGGTCTGGTAGCGAAAGGAATGCAGAAAAGAGGGAGACATTCTGGAATGATGATGAGTGTATGCAGAGTTTTGGAGCGAATGTTAGTGTGGTAATGATGGGAGATCTGGATGCTAAAGTGGGTAATGAAGCAGTTGAAGGTGTAGTTGGTATGCATGGTGTGCCTGGAAGAAATGAAAATGGGGAACGAATGATAGGGATGTGTGTTGAGCGAGAGATGGTGATTGGAAATACTTCGTTTGAGAAGAAAGATATAAGTATACATGGGTGAGACAGGAGGGTGGAAGGGTTGTGGATAAAGCATGATGGACTATGTGGTTGTGTTCAAGAATGTGAGAGGAAGATTGTTGGATGTGAGAAGCTTGAGAGGGGAGGATGGAGGTATGTCTAGCCACTACCTGATGGAGGGAAAGTTGAGAGTAGGTAAGAGATGGGTGAGAGCTAGGAGAGTTAGGTGTTGCAGGGAGTTTTTAGAGTGAGAGATTTGGATAAAAGAGAGAAAACGATAGAGTATCAGGAGAAATTGAAAGCTGAGTGGAACGCAGTGAAAGACCATGAAAATAAATGGCAGTGTGGAGGAGGAATGGCAGTTGTGTAAGAGTGCTGTGGTGGGGCATGCAGAGGAGGTGTGTGGTGTGTGACGAGTGGGTGGTGGTGAAAGAAAGGGAAGTGAATGGTGGTGCTAGGAAGTAAGTATGGCTGTGGCGGAGAAGAGTCGTTTATTTGAAGTGTGGCTGCAGAGGAAGGATGAGGTGTCATGTGAGAGGTATAAGTAAAAGAGGAATAGGGCGGTAAGGGCTGTGCGTGATGCTAAAGTGCCAGCAGATAAGAGGTGTGGTAGGTGGTTGACTGAGAATTTTCAACAATAAGAAAATGTTTTGGAAGGAGGTGAAAAAAGTGTGAGAGTCTGGGAAGGAAGAGCAAATAAAAGCATTGGATGGAAGGAGTTTAACTGAGATGGATGCAGGAAGGAAGAGATGGGAGGGGTATTTTGAAAGACTTAAATATAGAGGAGGAAAGGGAGGCTGAGATTGTGGGAGATGGAAGGGTGCAAGGAATAACTGTGTTGGGAGAGCTGAATGAGTCTTTCTTCACGATGGAGGAAGTGCAGGAGGCAGTAAAGGAGACGAAAACAAGGAAAGCTGCAGGTATGGATGGATGTACTGTGGAATGCCTGGAAGGTGGTGGAGCGACTGTAGCTGAGTGGTTACTAAGATTGTTGAAAGTGTGTTCTGTGAGAGATATGGTACCAATTGACTGAACAAGTGCTTGTGTGGTTCCATTGTATAAACGTAAAGGCGATAAGTATGAATGTACTAGCTTTAGGGGCGTAAGTCTGTTGAGCGTTGTAGGTAAGGTGTATGGTACAGTGTTAATTAGGAGAGTTAGAGAGGGTACAGAGGGAGTGATTGGTTATGAGCAACTTGGCTTTAGGAGAGGGAGGGGATGCATGGATCAGGTGTATGCTGTGAGACAGGTGTGTGAAAAGTATTTAGCGAATGGTGAGGATGTGTTTTGGGCGTTCATATGACAGAACTGACAGGGAGGCTTTGTGGACTCTTTTATGATTGTATTTATTTGATGGTAGGTTGCTAAAAGGTGTGAAAAGTTTTTATGTAAATAATAAAGCGTGTGTAAGAGTCGGAAATACTGTGCGTGATTGGTTATCCGTGAGAGTGGGGCTGTGGCAGGGATGTGTGATGTCGCCTTGTGTTTAATATTTATATAGATGGAGTTGTAAAGGAGGTGAGTGCAAGAGTGTTAGGTGTAGGTTTGAGTCTGGTGAATGCTGATGGTAGATAGTGGAATCTGAATCAGCTGCTGCTTGCGGATGATACTGCACTGGTGGCTGATTCAGAGAAGAGATTGAGACAGTTGGTAAAGGAGTTTGGAAGGAAGTGTGAAAGAAGGAAACTGAGGGTAAATGAGAATAAGAGTAAAGTTATGAAGTGTACGAGGTTGGTAGATGGTAGGAGGATGAGTATAGTTTTCAATGGTGAGTTGCTTGAGGAGGTAGAGTGTTTTAAGAACTTAGTATCACATGTTGCTGTGGATGGAAGATTAGATGCATAAGTGAAGTTTAGAATTAATGAAGTAGGAGTGGTGCTGGGAGGAATGAAAAGTGTTTAGACGTCGTTCGCTTAGAATGGATGTCATGAGAAGGCTGTATGATGGCGCTGTGGTACCGACTGCATTATATGGGGCTGAAACATGGAATATGGGTGTAGCAGTGAGGAAAAGTTTGAATTAATGGAAATAAGGTGTCTGAGGAGTATGTGTGGAGTGACGCGTGTGGATAGAGTGAGAAATGAAGTGCGAAGGAAAACTGGAGTTGTGCGGGAGATGGTTGATCGAGTTGGGCAGAGGCTGTTGCGATGGTTTGGGCATTTGGAGAGAATGGATGATGAGCGTTTGGTGAAAAAGATAACTGGATCGGATGTGATAGGTGTAAGGCTGAGAGGAAGACTATGAATAGGATGGATGGACAGTGTGAAGAGAGCGTTGGATGCGAGAGGGATGTCTGTTGAGCAAAAAAGAGTGGCTGTGCATGATCGGAATGATTCGAGCGAAATTGTGAACTAATAAATGATGACGCAGCTCTGAGGGGATATTCTCCTGCATTTGTTTTGATCAGCTGATCAGGTCAGGTGCTGGTATGGGGATGGGTCCATGATGATGTGGCAGGGTTAACCAGCTCTGCTGTCTGGCCCTGTTGTGGATGTCACTGATTGCACTGCGCAGTTGACCCTCGTGCAGTGTGGTGCGGTAAGGATCTGTCCCTTCTCCCCTTGGGGCTAAGATGCGAATGGATAATGTGTGTGTATGGATGAGTAAGTTGGGAGTGTGTCGTCTTCTCAGCTACCTCCCTTTCTTTGGGGGAGGCAGCCTAGGTATATATATATATATATATATATATATATATATATATATATATATATATATATATATATATATATATATATATATATATATTGTTACATAGAATATGATTTCATCATCCTTTGTGTAATTTTAACGCACAGTATGCTGCATGTTTGATCACGAGCGTGTTCTGCCTCAGTCCCCCCCTTCTACCGTTATAGTAGAGTAAGTCGTCCTTTCTGTTGTTCAGAGCAGGATTGTCAGCTCTTTGTCCCCTATGGCTTCATTTGCGCGTCCTTCTTACAAGTTGTATCAAGCTCTGCCGGCCCCTATATAATGAGCTCAGTCTCTACATTAATTGCCACTTAGATCTACTCCTCATTTTGCTCACATCTCTGTCCTCCCCTGTACAGTTATTATTATTGTGAGTGCTCAGAAAGTCTCCAACCATCTAGCAGCTGTGTAATTTGAGTATAAGTGTTATTACATTTTGTTCTTGTACTGTATAACATAAGGTGTTAATTTGTAGGCCTAGTAAGGTTCTTTTGTGATTAATGTAAAAATTCATGTCAGCCAATTGTTAATAATAGTTTGTATCTGTAATAATTTACCTTGCATTAACTGAGCATTACCCAGTGTATTTTCATTTTATCAGGGCTGACTTAGATAAATTTACTCTTGCTAATTTCGTGTAAATAGAGGCTATTTGCAGTTAACCATATATTTAATTGTTTTTGCCATTACATTATCCTTATGAGTCCTGAATGTTTTGTTGTTAGTTTGGGCATTAAACTTTAACTTGTAATTTTACCTGACTCTTTTATTTTGAACCTGGACTTTTACGGGACAGTAGTGATTATTAGTATTCTCACTTAAAGTGTACATTATCTTTCTCTGTTCCGTACCATAAATTTGGCGACCTCTTATCAGGATATTCAGGATATTATCATAAGGATATTGCTTGATATTTTGTGACTGTTACTTATTCATCATGTCTACTATTACTACACTTGATGAAGCCAAAGATTTTTTGTCAAATGTGCAAACAGTGTGTGATGTAGAAAACAGAACAAAGAATGAACTTTAGCTTGTTGCTCAACAATTGGGAATTGCTGTTCGCTCTCATCATTCTAAAGATCAAATTGTTGACATGATTAATGAAAGCTTGTTTAATGTAACTCCTCCAAATGAGCAAACGCAGATTGAATTAGCTAAGTTACAGCTAGCCCTGCAGGAGGCTCGTGTGAAGGAAGCTGAATTTCAAGCACGTGCTAAGGAGGCTGAGTCTCAGGCTAAGGAGGCTGGTGTTAAGGAGGCTGAATTTCAAGCAAATGCTAAGGAGACTGAAACTCAGGCTCGGATTCAGGAGGCACAGATACAGGCACAAGTTGAACTTGCCAGGATTCAGGCAGACCATGAGTATCGCATGAAACAAGGTGGAACTGGATCATCTAGCTCTGATGATTTTGATGTGGCTAAAAATGTTAAACTTGTCCCTCCTTTTAATGAATCTGATTTAACAAAGTATTTTCAGTTGTCTGAGAGGGTAGCTACAGGTTTTAATTGGCCCAAAAAGTATTGGCCAGTACTCCTTCAAACTGTTCTCACCGGTAAAGCTCAAGTAACTTATGCATCTTTGCCTCAGGATCAATGTGATAATTATGATGTAGTTAAGAGCTTCATTCTTAAGGCCTATGAGCTTGTTCCTGAAGCCTATAGAGTAAAATTTAGGACAACTTATAAGCAAGATAAGCAATCCCATGTTGAGTATGCAAAAATCAAAGAAGATCTGTTAGAGCAGTGGTTAAATTCTAAGAATGTGGATTCTGACTTTGGTAAATTTAAGCACATGATTTTGCTGGAGGACTTCAAGAGGTGTATAAATAAAGATGTAAGCCTATATCTTGATGAGAAAAGAATAGATAATTTGTCTGATGCTGCAGTTTTAGCTGATGAATATGTTCTCACTCACAAGAGATATTCTAGAGAAAAAGGGAAAGCTGAGAGTAAGTACGTTGCCTCTACTCAGAGTACAGGTAACAGGAAAGAGAATAAAGATGATGTTTCTCAGGAAGTAAATACCAGCTTCACCTCTAGATTTCAGAAAAGTAAATGTACTTATTGTAGTAAGCTTGGTCATACTACGGAGAGATGTTTCAGGAGACAGCGTGATGTGAACAAAAAGGAGTCTTTAAATATTCAGTCAATTGGTCTAGTGTCCACCCTTGAGAGTTCCCATAATTCTTTAACTGAGTTAACTGAACCTGCTTTGAGGGGTAACTTAAATTCTCATGATGGAGCTCCTCTTTTGAGCAGTAACGTGGGTGACACTCTCAAGAGTTCATGTGCTAATTTCCTGTCTGATGGTTTTGTCAGTCCTCTGGACAGTAATGACAGGAAATCAGTTAAAATATATCGTGATACAGGTGCTTGCCAATCCCTTATGCTGACCAGTGTTCTAGGCTCTAATGTTAATTCCTCTGATGAAACTGTAATCTTACAAGGTGTAGGGAATAATTACTTCTCTGTCCCTCTGTGCAGAGTGAATTTAGAGTCTGGTTTTGTTAATGGTTCCGTTGTGGTTGGGTTGGTTGAGACACTCGCAATGTCAGGTGTAACTTTCTTACTTGGAAATGATATTGGTGGAAGTCAAGTGTGTCCAGCTCCTCAGTTGTCTAGTGAGCCAGTGGCTGCGTCCCAGGATTGTGATGTCCCTGATGTGTTCCCTGCATGTGCTGTCACTAGGGCTAAGTCTAAAGTTACTGGTGATTTAGAAGATAATGATGATGATGATGTTATCCTAGCTGACACTTTTCTTGCCAATTTGGACCACTTACCAGATGAGGCAGTACCCCGTAGTGTTGATAATTTTTCTCGTCAAGAGTTGGTTGAGTTGCAGGTTGCTGACCCTGAGTTGAAAGGTCTAGCTAACTCTGCTTGCAGTGAGGAAGAGTCAGCTGTTATTATATAAAGTCAGGAGTACTTATGAGGAAGTGGAGACCCCCAACAGTATCAGCCGACTGTGAATGGGAGGTTGTACATCAAGTTGTCATCCCTCGTGTTTGTAGGCAGGATATCATTAGAGTGGCTCATGATTCCAGTTTGGCAGGACACCTTGGAGTGAGGAAGACTGTGGCACGCATTTTGAAACACTTCTACTGGCCAGGTATCTTCAGGGATGTTTCCTGGTATTGTAAGTCTTGTCACACCTGTCAAGTTGTGGGAAAGTGTAATCAGACCGAAAAGGTTGCACCTCTAGTTCCCATTCCTCCTTTTGAGGCGCCTTTCACCCGTGTGTTGGTGGATATTGTGGGCCCTCTTCCTAAGACTTCTTCAGGATTTTCTTATGTGTTGACCCTGATTGATATGGCTACTCGTTATCCTGAAGCCATTCCACTTAGAAATATCTCAGCAAAGAACGTGGTTAAGGAAATGCTAGGGTTCTTCACAAAGTTTGGTCTGCCCAAGGAGGTACAGTCAGACAGGGGAAGTAATTTCATGTCAAACGTTTTCAAGCAGTCTCTGAAAGAGTTGGGCATCACCCAGATCACGTCTTCAGCTTACGATCCTCAGACCCAAGGAGCGTTGGAGAGATATCATCAAACACTCAAATCGATGCTCAAGAAATACTGTTTGGAACATCAGAAAGACTGGGATAAAGGTCTTCCATTCGTTGTGTTTGCTGCAAGAGAATCTCCAAATGAATCACTGGGCTTCTCACCTTTTGAACTACTGTTTGGCCATGAAGTAAGAGGACCCCTTAAGCTACTCAAGGAATGCTGGCTGTCGGAGGAAGATGACGTCAACCTGCTGGAGTATGTGATGAAGTTCAAAGAACGGCTGTCCACTGCTTTACAGCTGGCGAGAGAGAATTTAGGAGCTGCTCAGGAGAAGATGAAGACTTGGTATGATAAGAAGTCCAGGTTACGCCACTTTCAGCCAGGAGATCAGGTCTTGATTCTGCTACCAGTTCATGGGCAACCTCTTCAAGCCAAGTTTAGTGGTCCTTATTTCGTGGAGAAGAAACTCAGTGATGTCAACTATGTCATCGCCACACCAGATCGTAGAAAGAACAAGCAACTATGTCACATCAACATGCTAAAGTTATATCACAGGCGGGACGAAAATAATCCAGTCTGCACTGTAGCTGTTCCACCCGAGTCTGCAAGTGAAGCTCTCCCATGCAGCATGTGCCTGAGTGATAGTTTGGGGAAGAATCCTGATATCATGAATGATCTCCAGACTAAGCTTTCTCACCTACCTCCCGAGGAAAGGCAGGAGTTTTCGGCATTACTGCAGGAGTACCCGCAAGTGTTCCGTGCCACTCCAGGAAGAACCACTGTGTTGATGCATGATGTCGATGTTGGAGACACGAAGCCAATTAATTTGCCTCCTTACCGTGTGAACCCAGTGAAAGTTCCTCTCATCCAGAAGGAGCTTGGCTACCTGTTGGACCACAAGATGATTGAGCCCTGTCAGAGCGAGTGGAGTTCTCCTGTCACTCTAGTCCCTAAGCCAGGTGGGTCACAGCGGCTTTGCATTGACTACAGACGTGTTAATCAGATAACTAAAACAGACACGTACCCTCTCCCTCGTGTGGAAGATTGCATAGACAAGATCGGAAAGGCTAGGTACATAAGTAAGTTTGATTTGTTAAAGGGATACTGGCAAGTACCTATGACTGAACGTGCTAGGGAGATCTCATGTTTTGTAACATTAGGAAAGGCTTTTACATGTTCTGTAATGCCGTATGGTATGAAGAATGCACCAGCCACATTTCAGAAGCTCATGATTGTTGTAACAGAGGGTTTGGCAGGGTGTGTTGTTTATATTGATGATGTATTAATCTTCAGTGACAACTGTAAAGATCACCTATCCCATGTCAGTAAATTTCTTGAGCGTTTAGTTCAGGCTAATCTTGTAGCTAATTTATCAAAGTGTGAGTTTGGTCAAGCTAAAGTTCAGTACCTTGGGTATGTAATTGGTCATGGATATGTTGCACCAGCAGCAGTTAAGGTTCAGGTTATAAGTGATCTTCCCAGACCTAAAAGTAGGAAAGAGCTACAAAGATTTTTGGGAATGGTAGGTTATTACAGGAGATTTGTTCTTAACTTTTCTATTCTTGTATCACCACTTACAGACCTACTGAAAAAGGGAGTTAAATTTGTCTGGACCGATAACTGTGAATCCTCTTTCAACAAACTTAAAGCTATCCTATTAAGTCAGCCAGTGCTCGCTACTCCAAATTTTGCTAAGCCTTTTAAGATGTCTGTTGATGCAAGTGATACAGGAGCTGGGGCTGTTTTGCTGCAAGAGGATGATCAGGGTATTGAACACCCTGTATCTTATTACAGTAAGAAGTTCACTCCACCTCAAAAGAACTACTCAACTATTGAGAAAGAGCTTTTGGCCTTGATTTTGGGTTTACAGCATTTTTCATTTTATTTGTGTTCTGGTTTTGACCCCATAGTCATTTATACCGATCATAACCCACTGAAATTCCTTAGTAAGATTAAAGATAAAAATCAGAGATTGACAAGATGGAGTCTACTTCTTCAGGAGTATTCATTAGACATACAGCATGTCAAGGGGAAAGAAAATGTTATTGCAGATTGCTTATCTAGACTTTAGACAGATTGTTTTAGAGTAATAAGAAACTTCCTTTGTAAATTTCTTTTTCTTTGTGGGGAGGTGTTACATAGCCTATGATTTCATCATCCTTTGTGTAATTTTAACGCACAGTATGCTGCATGTTTGATCACGAGCGTGTTCTGCCTCAGTTCCCCCCTTTTACCGTTATAGTAGAGTAAGTCGTCCTTTCTGTTGTTCAGAGCAGGATTGTCAGCTCTTTGTCCCCTATGGCTTCATTTGCGCGTCCTTCTTACAAGTTGTATCAAGCTCTGCCGGCCCCTATATAATGAGCTCAGTCTCTACATTAATTGCCACTTAGATCTACTCCTCATTTTGCTCACATCTCTGTCCTCCCCTGTACAGTTATTATTATTGTGAGTGCTCAGAAAGTCTCCAACCATCTAGCAGCTGTGTAATTTGAGTATAAGTGTTATTACATTTTATTCTTGTACTGTATAGCATAAGGTGTTAATTTGTAGGCCTAGTAAGGTTCTTTTGTGATTAATGTAAAAATTCATGTCAGCCAATTGTTAATAATAGTTTGTATCTGTAATAATTTATCTTGCATTAACTGAGCATTACCCAGTGTATTTTCATTTTATCAGGGCTGACTTAGATAAATTTTATTCTTGCTAATTTCCTGTTAATAGAGGCTATTTGCAGTTAACCATATATTTAATTGTTTTTGCCATTACATTATCCTTATGAGTCCTGAATGTTTTGTTGTTAGTTTGAGCATTAAACTTTAACTTGTAATTTTACCTAACTCTTTTATTTTGAACCTGGACCTTTACGGGACAGTAGTGATTATTAGTATTCTCACTTAAAGTGTACATTATCTTTCTCTGTTCCGTAACAATATATATATATATATATATATATATATATATATATATATATATATATATATATATATATATATATATATATATATATATATATATATGGAATAGTGACCTTGTTTCATTACATTGGTGCAGGGTGCCCTGAGAACCATTTCGATGACGAAGGTCAGGCAGGACAGTGACACATCCCTCGTCTCCACCCCACCAGCACCAGCTGATTGCCTCTATCACCACCAGCTTCTTTGGGGATAGAATAAGGCAGAACCCTCAAATAACCAGCAAGAAATTCTGATGTGAAATACGGGGGTATTGGTAGGCCTATATATATATATACGATATTGAGGCTAACTGCACGTGATGCAAGGTGCGGCCTCACCTCACCTAATCCTGACCTCGGGGTATTGAACAAAATGTAGGCCTGGATAGACAGCAATGGAGGTGGTGGTGATGGTGGTAGTGATAATAGCAGTGGTGACAGTGGTGTTGGTAGTGATGATACCAGTGGTGACTGATGCTCGTGGTGATGATGCTGATATTGACGGTAGTGGTTTTGTTAAAATAATAAGAAAAATTATTATTATCATTTCTAACACTTATCGTGTTAGAAATGATAAAGGTTATAGTGCTGATAGTACTCGTAGTGATGGCGGCAACAGTAAGGGCATCAGTGTTAAAAATGATTATGGTGGTGGTAGTACTTATGGTTTAATAGATAAAGGCTATCAGAATTGTAGAAATAAGAGGATTAATACAATAACTACCATGGTAGAGGTGATCACGGTGATCTGAATATCTCTTTGATAGCAGTGATTGTGTTGATATTTGTATGGTGGAATGGTCAGAGATATGGCAATGCAGTAATTATGTACCTGAAGAGAGAAACGTGCCTGTGATGAGTTAAGCAAATTACTCAAGAACTAAATGACTTGTATATAAATGTCTCGAATCCTGATGATTGTTCTTGCTCTAGAGTTTATACTTTACTTTCGCCTTCAATATCAGTGTCGGTAAAACTGTATATAGGGATGGCGTCAACACGCTCATAAGCCTTAACAGATATAATGTTTCATAACAAGAAGACATGGATTCATTAAATATTTGTACATCTAACCTTAAACCTCATGCTTGTCTATCTTTGAAATAGCTCCTGAGATAAAGCATAACGCTAACTTACTAAAATACAATCGACAAATATCACGATTTCTATATATTTTTCTTACTTCTTCTTCCATGTTAGACCCCTTTAGTGTAAAATGACAAAATTTATCACTCTGGTTTTTCAAAGAGGGGGTGTCATTCTCCACTTTCCAGGAAAAACGATAGCTATTGTTTGAAACAGATAAAGGTAACAGATTAGGAACAGGTCAATGTTTACAGTTTTAATTCGGTTTTTACCAAACATGAGAAACTGGTAAAGGGGAAACAAAGAGTGAAGTGTTTCAACTTTGAGAACAACCCGCCGGATTTTAAGGTCAAACTTTCGGTCTTTGTACTCAAAAAGTTGATATTCAGTTTGGATTAAATATGTGTAAGGATTTACAGTCATCGGTAAATTAAATATTTCAGTTTTGAGAAGAATGGCATAATGGTCAAGCCACAGGGCATGGTCAACTAAAACTTTTTAACTTCAAATTTAACAAAACTTAGTGGAAGATTTCATGATCATGCAAGAATGAAGTATTTCAAGTTTGAAAACAAATGGGAAAAACCATGGTCACAGAACGATGTAAGAATTTTTGTCATAGTCCGACAGCGAGTCGGGTGTAACGTTCTGTCAGTGCTTCTTGTTATTTTCTCCAGAAAGTTTTACTCAGTTTACCCCTAAATGGCGGTCGACTTTCAAGAACGCATTCGTATTCCTCAGGCCTATTATATGCCTGGAATGTGGTGTGGGTATCTGAATCGATTGTTTCACTGAATACCATACACTGGAACATACTAGTGTGAACAGTTGTGGCATTATGAACAGTTGTACGATCGCCCAAACAAGTGATGACTTCCTTTCTTTAACCTGCCGCGTCCCGTCAATGTGTGGGTACGTCAGAACTTTTTTTCATGCTGACACCCATCATTGTACCGGTATGTTCTGCAATGGCGACATCCTTCATTTGCACATTTTTCAAAATTCGCAGGTGATTTTTGGTAGGCACATGTGGGAGACCTTCGTCTACTATATACTATATACTTCGTCTACTCTATACTCATTTCAAAGCCAAAGGTGGCTGTTGTGTATACATACGCAACGACTTATCTTGCTCTCGTGTTCCTGAACTTGATTCTTCTGAATTCTCCACTCTCTGGCTTCGGCTTTCCTGTCATTCTCTGACTAAATATATCTGTGCTGTTTACTTATCCCCTAATTCTACTGACTATCAAAAATTCTTCGACTATCTTACTTCTACGATGGAACACATTCTGTCCATTTCTCCTTTCTCTGAAATCTCCATTCTTGGAGATTTCAATGTTCACCACCACCTTTGGCTCTCCTCTCCTTTCACGGATCCACCTGGTGAACAAGCCTACATCTTTTCTATCCTTAATGACCTAGAGCAGCTTGTACAGCACCCTACCCGTATCCCTGACCGCCTTGGAGAGAGCTCCAACATATTTGACCTCTTCCTCACAACTAATCCTTCTGCTTACTCTGTTAATCTTTTCTCTCCGTTGGGCTCCTCCGATCACAACCTTATTACCTTAACCTGTCCTATCGCTCCAGTACGGCCTGTGGACCCTCCAGGGAAACGTCGTCTCTGGCATTTTGGAGCTGCGGACTGGGAGGCCCTCAGGCAGTACTTCTTTGATTTTCCCTGGAATGATTATTGCTTCCATGGCCGTGAGCCATCTGATGGTGCCTTGCGCATTACGGAGGTTATTCTCTCGGGCATGGAAGCATACATTCCTTTCTCATATCCTTTGACTAACGCAAGAAAGCCTTGGTTTAATCACGCTTGTTCTAATGCCGTCCGCAACAAGGAGAAGGCCTACAAAAGGTACCGGAGCCAACCCACCCCTGAATCACATAATCTTTACGTTTCTGCCCGGAATCGTGCTAAGTCTGTTCTTCGCTCTACTAAAAATAATTTCATCCATACTAAATGCTCTCAACTCTCCAACTTGAATTCTTCCCGCTCCTTCTGGCACCTTGCCAAAAATCTTTCTAACAACTTTACCTCATCATCCTTCCCTCCTCTTTTCTGCTCTGATGGTTCTGTAGCTATTTCTTCTACTGATAAAGCAGATCTCTTCGCACAGACTTTCTCCTCCAGTTCCACCTTAGACGATTCCGGTGCTGTTCCTCCATCACTTCCCCCCTCTGACTTCCTCATGGCTGACATTAAAATTTCTTCAGTTGATGTATTTTCTGCCATTACTGGCCTCAGTACTAACAAGGCATATGGGCCTGATGGGGTCCCTCCTGTTGTTCTCAAAAACTGTGCTTCTGTGCTTACACCCTGCCTAGGCAAACTATTTCGCCTTTGTCAACTTGTACCTTTCCTTCTTGCTGGAAGTTTGCTCTCATTCAGCCAGTCCCAAAGAAGGGTGACCACTCCCAACCCTCCAACTATCGTCCAATTGCTTTAATGTCCTGTATTTCAAAAGTTTTCGAGTCAATTCTTAATAAAAAAATTTTAAGGCATCTTTCCTATCACAACCTTCTTTCCGATCGTCAGTATGGGTTCCGTCAGGGACGCTCAACTGGCGATCTTCTAACCTACCTTTCAGACTCCTGGTCATCCTCCTTTCGAGACTTTGGCGAAAGCTTTGCCATTGCACTTGACATCTCAAAGGCTTTCGATCGAGTCTGGCATAAATCTTTAATTTCCAAACTGCCCTCTTACGGTTTCTATCCTTCTATCTGTGCCTTCATCGTTAGCTTCCTTTCTGGTCGTTCTATAGCCGCTGTCGTAGACGGCCATCGTTCTTCTCCTAGATCTATCAACAGTGGTGTTCCTCAGGGCTCTGTCCTATCACCAACTCTCTTCCTCTTATTCATCAATGATCTTCTAACCTGTACATCTAACCCTATCCACTCATACGCTGATGACTCCACCCTTCACCTTTCCATTCAGTTCCCGCAACGCCCATCTCAACAGTTACTTCAAGAAACAAGGGATGAGGCTATGGCACACCTAATGTCTGACTTGGCTCATATCTCTGACTGGGGTAAAAATAATATGGTTGTCTTTAATGCATCTAAGACTCAGTTCTTACACCTATCAACCCGACAAAATCTTCCACAGGTATACCCACTAATGTTTAATAATATTCAACTTAATCCTGCATCATCCTTGAACATGCTTGGGGTTTCATTTACTCGGGACTTATCTTGGAAAGATCATATTACATCTCTTGTAAAATCTGCTTCCAAGAGATTGGGTGTGCTAAGCCGACTCCGCTCTTTCTTTACCCCTGCACAATTGTTGACTCTATACAGGGGTTTTATCCGCCCCTGTGTGGAGTACAACTCTCATGTGTGGGGAGGCTCCCCACATACAGCTCTTCTCAATAGGGTGGAGTCAAAGGCTTTTCGTCTCATTAACTCTCCTCCTCTTACTGACTCCCTTCAACCTCTGTCTCTTCGCCGCACTGTTGCATCTTTATCTCTTTTCTATCGCTACTTTAATGGTCACTGCTCCTCTGAACTGTCTGCTTGCATTCCTCCACCTCTACGACGGGCGTGTAGCACCCGTCTGGCAGCAAACTCTCATCCCTTTTCTGTCCAACTCTCTAATGCAAGAGTTAACCGTTACTCCCAGTCTTTCATTTATGCAACAGGTCAGCTCTGGAACTGTCTCCCTCTGTCTGTATTTCCTCCTGCCTATGATCTCCAGTCTTTCAAACGTAGTGTGTCCAGGCATCTCAAAATGATCGGATCTTGAATTTGGCTCTCTATTGTGTTTTGTTTTTCTCTTGGAGGGAACTGTTACTGCGGGCTCTTGGCCTTTGGTTCCTTCTTCCTCGCATAAAAAAAAAAAAAAAACCGCTGCCAGGCAGTGACACTGCCTGACCCCGTGTAACCCCCCCCCCGCACGCCATTGTCTCGGCAACTCACCTGTTAGCAATGACCTGGCCAGTAAAGACATCTCGCGCCACAGTACAAAATTTGATGACGATGTGGAGAACAAAGATTACGTGGCGCCAGAGGAAGAGACGAGCAGAAGTGATGAGAAGGTAACGTCGCCAAGAAAGGTGCGGTATGTTGATGTGTTCCGTGAGTGAAACAACGCTTATATCGCCTATATTATTGTGTGAAAAACAATATATTCTTGTACTACAAAGAAATTCTTACCAAATGAACAAATATCTGCCTATTCTGAGTGGTTCGCAATAGCGCAGCACCAGAGAAGACGGTACCAGGTGTGGGGAGGGTCACTTGTACAGCTCACTTATAAGCTCAGGTGAGCAGTTTTTTGTGTTGTACCATTGTTTCTCAGAAAAAGCAGAGGTTTGAGCCCCCCCCAAAAAAAAAAAAATCCAAAATTGGTCAGAATTGGTGGGGGGGGGGTCACTGGTGAAAAATCGGTCGGGATACAGCGGGTTAAGTTTCAGACAAACTCCCTGGGTCTGGCAATGTTCACTTGATTGGGAGTTAGGAAAGAAGGAAACAATCTTTGCCTTCCCTGCAGACATTACTTATGGTGTAAAAAAAAACTAATCTTTCGAAAATATTTGTTAAGTTTAGCGTTATTTCTTTTTAGATCAATAACAATAATTAAACAAAAAGAGACATTTGGCACGTTTCCACTTGTCACGATTCATGCCAGCAATGTTACCAAAGTAGCATTTTTCCCGCTAAATTTAGGTGTTTTAAAAGCAATCTAACTGGTAAAAATTCGATATTTTCTGTGTTCCTGGTATTCTCTTAAACTCCTGTCTAGCACTGTTTTCCTTAACCCGTCACGTCCCGACCGATTTTCCACCACTGACTCCCCCCAATCCCAACCAATTTTGGGAAAAAATTTTTTGGTTCAAACCTCTGCTTTTGGTGAGAAACATCGAAAATTCAGGGAGAAATCGCTCACCTGAGGTTTAAAAAACTCGCTATAGCTAGCAGTACTCCTTACCTTACTGGGTTTTCTATCAGGCTGGCTCCAAAGAAAACGAGTTCTATGGGAGGGTAACTATTCCACACAACTCATAAACAGTATTTATTTATTTGGTACGAATTAATATGTAGTACGAGAGTACATTGGTTTTCACACAGTAATATAGGCAATATAAGCAATAAGCACTAACACATCAACATACATGACCTTTTTTGGTGACATTACCTGATCAACATTTCTGACTGTTTCTTCCTCTAATGCTACATAAACTTTCTCCTACACATTGTCATCGATTGGGGAATCACTCTGGCCCTGAATGTCTTTATTGGCCAGGTCACTGATAACAGGTGAATTGCCGAGACAATGGCGTGCGGGGGGGGGGAGGTCATGCGGGGTAAGGCATTGTCCCTGCCTGGCATCTTGTAGAGGAAGGTATCCCGTGTATACGTACCAAAAATCACTCGCGAAAATTGAAAAATTTTGCAAATTATGAACCTTGCAATCGCGCAACATACTGCTCCGTCGATGGGACTAGCTGTGACAAAACGTTGTGACGTGCCCATACTTCGATGGGACACCTCGGGTTAGTTTCCCTCCCTCAGTCTGGCGGAATTTTACTTTTGAGACCAATCTAGTGGATTTCTACAGTTTTCCTTTGGCAATACTGCATGCCAGGCAGGCCTTACATCAGTCAGTCATTATCAGACCATGGCTGTGAGAGGATGTCTTGGCCTTTGTCACAATCCCCCTCTCCCTTTTATACAATCCATTTTGTCTAAAGTTCTATTCATTGTCGCACTCTTGTTTTTGACTCTCATCCTCTCCCTGTTTAGTTCTTTCATGAAACTCCTCTACATATTTTATTACATGTTGGATTTTCATCGTGGGAATTAAATTGATCAGTTTTCCCCCAATAACTGCACTAGTTTCACTAACTTAACTAAATACCGGCAGATTAATTTGCTTCTTGATAGCACACAGGTGGTTATGGGTTGTTCTTGAACACATGCAATAATTTGTCTGTCTTGGCCTTGTGTTGTGCTAGAAGGGGCTCCATTTAGCAAATTTTCTATGTTCTCCCTCTCTCTATATCGCTTATCTAAGCGTTAACTGTCCTCTTCTTGATATTAAGTTGCCAGGATATGTCTTGCTAGAATACTTGCTAAATAAAAAGCAATAATCTGCTTGCACTGACAGGCTGTGGTATTGTGTTGACGTTATTGCTCACAGTGCTCACGCGTTTTCCCGCGTAAATATCATACCGCATAGAGAAATAAACGTGGATAGTAACATGTTTTTAGATGTTTATTTTTCTGATTTGATGGTGCTCGTCATTTCGAGGTTACCATTAGGTGTGTTTTATTTTATGGAACATTCTTCTTTCAGTATTGTTGATTTAGGATGTAAAATAAGTATCACGAGAGTTTCTCTGCACTTTAACCATGAAACCGTTGAGTGATAGGACATGCGTTTCACATTCTTTCATACAGCTACTGTAAGCCTCAACTTTAGTATTGTTACGTCCTCGTCCCACACTGCCACAGGATCCAACAGTAGTAGTTCAGTACAGGGAGTACATTGTTCAGTGAGTTGTTCTGCTTATGGTCAGCCTTTCAATGTACAGCACACAAGATCAGCTGAGGCAAAAATAAACACTGGCTTCTTAACCCTTCTTTAGTCAGGTGGGGTGTTTTGGCACCCCAAATTTTTTTTAAAGCACATATTCCTAGCCGGTAATTCGAATATTTCTCTCTGTTCCAGTACTCTTCTGATTCAGTGAGGGGAGGGAGCATGTGGATTGGTTTAGTCCGGCCTCTGCTGTAGTGAGACAGAGGGGCACCCCCCCCCATGGGTGTCCAGTCACCCCATCAAATTAACCATTTCGCTCATATTGTGATATAGATTGTTTTTTCTTTTTCTTTTTTTTTTTTTTTTTGCTTATTGTTTATCATTATTCTGATTTAAAAAATCACAAAATGTATTTGCCTGTGCGTGTTTACCTGACAAATGAGATACGAGTCCATTTATTATTTTTTTAATGATATTATAATTTATTGTATTTTATTATTATGAATTAATAAACACCACCTACAAGGCATTCAGTCTTTTCATTAGTGATTGCAGAAATATGTTGAAGTGGCAATATGAATATATTGTTCCGTCCGCGTCCCACACTGCCACTGGCTCCAACAGCAGTAGTTCAGTACAGGAAGGACGTTGCCCAGTGAGTTGTTCTTCCTACGGTCAGCCTTTAGGTGTACAGTACACAAGGTCAGCTGAGGCAAAAATAAACACTGGCTCCTTAAAGTTCACTGTCTTTATTTTCCAAGTAATTCCACTTAATGCTTTCCAACTTCGCAGTTTTCACAAGCACTAGAGCTATACTAACTTTAGGCCTACTAACTGCTATTACACTTAATGCTTGACAACACTTCACTGTTATTACAAGTTCTGATGATATACAAACTTCAATAAACACTTTACTGTTTTCACAAGTACCAAAAAATATACATACTACACTGACACTGCACCGACACTCAAACTGAACTGAAGACAGACTGAACTTGAAATAATCTCTACCCCATCTTTATATAAGCTTGCATTATTCGAGAAACTTCAACATTCTACGAGAACAATAGTTGTCAACTCGGAGATATCAAAACATGCCAGAGTTGTCTTACATTACATGGAACTCTAAATCATTTGCCATACGAACTTAAATTTCATAATTTAACAAGAAATCACTTAAATAAAACATCATAAAGAAAACGAGCACAAAAATTAATGTACAACTAATGGAATAACTACGCTCAGAAACAGCAGGCAAACTAACAACTCTGACTTGTATCAAAACCTATGGTATGAGAAACATCGCAAAACATCTTGGCACCTAACTGGCAAATCTCGCTTCTTAACACTACCCCCTCCCTAGTTCTTTGTCGTCCCGAAAGAACTACACAATATATACAAAGATAAACCTTAATCCTAAAGGAACATTTAACTGTACATAATATAATCTTTCAACTTTTCAGGTCATCTATGCCGCTTCCAATGATGTCCTTGCTTCTACACACAGTCCACTCCTCCTGGAAGGTCTTGGTCCTCTTCTTGATTCGCTGCTTGTCTTGGGAAACTGTCACCATCCTCTTGCACCTCATCTCCTTGGTCCTCCTCAACATCCTCGGTGGCAGGTGAGCACGATTCCTCGGAGACATCCCACCTGTGCCGTCCTGGCCCATGGTACTGCCACAGACGATTCACGTGTACCACCTTTGGGCGAGACTTCCTGCCTCCCCGAATCCGATATGTTACATCTGATAGGTGGTCCAACATAGTGTAAGGCCCGTCCCGTGGGCTTTGCAACTTCACTGACTGTCCCTTCTTTCACTGAGGATTGTATAACCAGACTTGGTCACCATCCTTGAAGCTCACCTCACTTCCCTTGGCATCATACTTGCACTTCATCACTTCTCCTGAAAACTTGAGGGCTCCTTGCACTTGATGATGTACCTCAGCCAGCCTTTCCTGAAGATGCTTTGCATAGATGGAGGTGTCTGTAGGCATCTCTTCACCAGGTAGTCTTCCCATCAACAAGTCAACTGGTAAGTGTAACTCGTGACCCATCATCAGTTTTGCAAAAGTGTAGCTGGTAGACTCATGGGATACAGACCGATATGCCATCAGCAATGCAGGTAATTTCTGGTCCCATTCTGTTTGTTCATCAACACACCACTTGGCTAGTTCTTGTCCCAGGGTCCAGTTGAATTTCTCCACCATCCCATCTGACTGTGGACTTAGGGGGGTCGTCCTGGTCTTCTTGATCCCCAATAACTTGCAGCACTCACGGAACACAGCAGACTCGAAGTTTCTACCCTGGTCTGAAAGTAGCTCTTATGGCATCGCAAAGCAACAGAAAAACTAGTCAACCAACACTTGAGCAACAGTCGCAGACTCTTGATCAAGGATGGCATTGGCTTCTGGCCACTTTGTGAAGTAGTCCATGGCGACACATATATACCGGTTCCCTCTCTCAGTGAGTGGCAAAGGTCCACCGTGACTCCATCGGTGCACCCACTTGGTACAGCTGGAGAGGGGCACAACCACGTTTCTTTGGTCACTTCTTGGCACACCACACATCACAGGCCCGGCACTGCTCTTCAACATCCTGATGCATGCCAATCCAGTAGAACCTTTGTTGCAGCTGGCTTAGAGTTTTCTTCACTCCCAGGTGCCCATTAGTGATCTGGTTATGGGACTCATCCAAAATCTCGGACCTCATCTTCTTCGAAACCACCAGTTGCCAATACTTGCTGAGGCCATCGGGTGTCTCCCACTGCCTCTCCAGTAGTCCATTGTTCAAACAAAGAAGGTCCCACTGACTCCAGTAGCTCTTGGTCGCAAGGCTTAACCTGGAAACTTCTTCCCAAGGTGGTCGCTCTATATTCTGCTGCAGCCAGTCTAGCAATGGTTGTAAATCTGCATCCTCCGTCTGCATCCTCTTCATGTCTTCATCTGATGCTGGCCCTGTCATTGCAGTGCAGCTGCATTTCTTACCATGATCTTCCTTTTTACTACACTGCAGGCACTCCGGATCACAAGGCCAATGACTCAGGCTGTCAGCATTGCCATGTACCCGCCCAGGCCGGTGTTGCACCTCATAATTGTAATGGTCTAGCTTCCCGAGCCAGCATGCCAGTTGTCCTCCCTGATTCTTTAGAGTTTTCAGCCACTTGAGTGCCACATGGTCCATCCCGATGATGAAGTTTGACTGATACAGGTACGGATCGAAGAAATCAAGGATCTTCATCACTGCCAAGAGCTCCTTACGGGTCGCACAGTTGTTCCACTCCAGTAGGCTGAGCTTTTTGCTGTAATAACCAACCACATACTCCTTGACATCCTTCTTTTATGATAGGACTCCACCAATACCATGGTCACTAGCATCACAGTCCAAGATAAATGGCTAATTCTGGTCTGGGTATGGCAATACTGGAGAGCTTGCCAATGCATGCTTGAGTTCATTGAAGGCTTTCTGAGTCTCTACTGTCCATGCAAACTTCTGCCTTTTTCCCCAACAGCTTGAGAAGAGGTGCTGCTAATCACAGCAAAGCCTTTGACTAAACACCAATAGGAGATGCACAACCCCAGGAAACTCCGTAGCTCCCTCACACAAGTTGGAACTGGCCAGTTTTCCACAGCTGCCACCTTCTCTGGGTCAGTACAGACGCCATTCTCACCTACAATGTGTCCCAGGTACTATACTTCTGAAACAAGTAGCATTTCTTGGGGTTCAGCTTGAGATACACTGCACGGATACTGTTCAACACCTCTGACAGCCTCTCCAGTTCCTGGTCGAAAGTCCATCCAAACAAAATTATATCGTCCAGGCAGATGAGAGCCATCTAACAGTGCAGGCCTTCAAGTAAGTGGTCCATGAGGCATTCAAAAGTAGCTGGGGCATTGCATATGCCAAATGGCATCACTTTAAGCTGCCATAAACCCTGCACTTATGAAAAGGCTGTCTTCTATTTGTCCTTCTCTGCAGCCTTGACCTGGTGGTATCCTGCCTTCATGTTTGGGGTGAAGAACTACTTAGCACCTGACAGAGCATCCAGGGTGTCATCAATTCTTGCCAAGGGGTATGCATCCTTCACTGTCACTTCATTCAGGACTTGATAATCTATACAGCACCTTACTGAGCCATCCTTTTTTCGTTACCAGAACCACTGCTGATGCCCAAGGACTACTGGACTTTTCTATTACACCTTGACTGGGGAGATTCTCCATCACCTTATCCATTTCTTGCCGTTGGGCTGGCGCCATCCTCCGCGCTGGATGTTTAATCAGGCTCCACCAGATCAGTGCACCCCAGGTCTAGGTCTCCCATGGAAAGACATCAGCATATTCCGTCAGCAGCTGCCTCAACTTCAGCACTTGTGAACCATCCAGCCTTTGGCAACTCCTTGAGAAGAGGTTTTATAGGTGGTCTGGCACGTACCCATCTTCCTTGACTATGCTTCTTTTACAGGCCTTCCTCCGATGCCACTCAGGGTCCACCGCCTGGCACAGTCCCACAATTTCTCCCTCATTGATCATCTGTGGCTCACAGGAGAAATTGGACACCTCATCCGGCACTTCACCTGTGCCAGTTTCCACCAGTGTCCTCCCCACCATCACTCCGGCCTTCATCTTGCATGGTACATTAGGCTCCACTACCCATCTACAGCTGTCAGAAGAGCCACTCACCTTACACTGGAGCAACAGTTCTGATTTTGGGTGTATCACTGTAATGTGGAGCACCCTTACCTCACCACCAGAACTAATATGTTTCACTGCTGTGATGGGAACTGACCTTCCCCGAACCTTCAGCTTCACGGAGCAGAAGTTCAGCTCACATCCCATGGACATAAGGTAGTCCAGACCCAGAAGGTAAGGATCCTCCATGTCCGTCATGTAGACTGGTAGAGTAGCCTCTTGGCCTGCCATTTCAGTCCAGACATCCAGGGGTCCCCTCAGTTCTGGACGGTGCCCAGTTACTCCACACAGTTGTTCTGATGACTCAGGCAGATACCGATGATGTAACACATCAGGCCTCACAGAAGTCTGCACTGAGGCCCAATCAATCACCAGTGAACACTTTTTTCCATCTATCCTTCCGTCTATTCACACACTGTCGATTGCTGTCCTCTTGCATTTTCTCAATGGTGGGACTACTTGGGAAAAACTGGCTGGTGATTGCCAACTCACACCAGCCTCCACTAGCTTCCCGCTTCTTTCTGGTCTTCTGCAACTTTCTTCTTATCATCCTTTTTCTTTTTTCAGACACTCAGAACTGAAATGTCCCATCTCACTACTTGTCCAAAATGCTTTTGTTACAATTGAAGATTTCCTTGCACTGGTCTGTTCTTGCTCCATCATCCATTTATGACAATCCTACCTCTTGTGCCCCGACTTCCCACAGAACCAGCAGCCTCCTCCGGTCTTCCCTTGTTCCCACTTCCACTTGTAGTGATCCTCTTTTCTGTGTCCTGGCTTTTCACAGTACCAGCACCTTCCCTAAAATTTTTCCTTTCCACATGCCTGCGATTTTCTTGCCTTGAATCCTGCACTACGACCTGCCTGAAAGGTGGATGTACTGGACCTGACAAAGGTCTCAAACTCTAGAGCCCTGGCTAGTGCTTCTTGCATGCTTCTTGATTGTGCCTGCTTCACATGCACTTTCAACTCTGCACTATCAAGAGCATCGATGAACAGGTCCCTCAGAAGAATAGCTAACAGGTTATGTGCTGTTCCAGTGTATCCTTATATGCCATACTCTCCAGGCAATGAGCAAGCTGCTGTAGGGATTCTCCTCGAGCCTGTACATGGCTCCGAAATATTGTTCTTTAAACCTCAGTCTGGTACATGGTTCCATATCTGTGCACCACCACTTCTACTAGGGACTGATAACTGTTCCTTGCCATCACTGACATCTGGCCTAGAATTTCCATTGCAGCACCCTTAAGGCTAGTAGCAAACTGCAGTGCCCTCTGCCTATTATCCCAACCATTTTGATTTGCAAGTAACTCAAACTGTGCACGGTAAGCTTCCCAAGATACTTTATCATCAAATTCTTGATGTTTCTTTTTGATTGGACCCCCATTATAGCCATGCACTTCACTGGTTTGGGGCCTAAAAACTGGGGCATCATAATTAAGGCCAGGACCTAAACCTTCTGCATTCTGATTATTCAACCATGTAATGCTACATTTATATGCCTGGGATCCATCAAGATTCACCATACTCTGCCCATTCCTTTCATATGCTCCCTGTACACTAACCTGAGGCTCAGCAGTGGAATATTTATCTACAGCCTCAATTTTCTCACTAATTATCTTTACAGGGTCAACTACATGCTTCAACTAGTTATCAACATCCTGTCTGCACTCCATCACTATTTTCTCACTAATTGTCTTCAACTGGTCGTTTACATGCTGTTTACACTCCATCACATTATTGCTTACCTCATACTTCTGCTGCTCTAGCTTGGCATCTACTTCCTCCTTAAGCTGTTGCTGTTCTTCCCTCATTTCCCCCATGAATGCATCTAGCTGTCCTTGCACCCTCAGTTGTACTTCCTTCTGCAATGCCCCTTGATGTTGTTCATATCGTTCTTTTTGTTCTTCACATTGTGCCTCTAGTTGTTCAGTCTGTGCTTCCAGTTGGACACTTTGTGCTTGTAACTGTTCTTTGAGTTCTTTATTTTGTGCATGTAATTGTTCATTTTTTTCACTCTGTGCCTGTATTAGCTTCACGATTGTCACCAGGGAAATTTCCTCCTCCTGCCCAGCTCAAGACCTTGTCTTCACACCGTCTGCTTCCATGTCGAAAGTAAGACACTGCAGCACTGAAATTATCCACACTCCTGACACCAGTGTTACGTCCTCACCCCACAATGCCACAGGCTCCAACAGCAGTAGTTCAGTACAGGAAGGACGTTGCCCAGTGAGTTGTTCTTCCTTTGGTCAGCCTATAGGTGTACAGTACACAAGATCAGCTGAAGCGAAAAAAACACTGGCTCCTTAAAGGTCACTGTCTTTATTTTCCAAGTAATTCCACTTAATGCTTTCCAATTTCACTTCACTGTTCTCACAAGCACTAGAACTATACAAACTTTACTAACTGATATTACACTTAATGCTTGACAACACTTTACAGTTATTACAAGTTTTGATGACATATAAACTTCAATAAACACTTCACTGTTTTCACAAGTACTGAAAGATATACAAACTACACTGACACTGCACCAACACTCAAACTCAAATGAAAACTGACTGAACTTGAAACAGTCTCTACCCCATCTTTATATAAGCTTGCATTATTTGAGAAACTTCTACATTCTACGAGAACAATAGTTGTCAACTCGGAGACATCAATAAATGCCAGAGTTGTCTTACATTACATAACCCTCTAAATCATTTACGGTACCATACGAACTTAAATTACGTAATTTAACAAGCAATCACTTAAATAAAATTTTATAAAGAAAAACCACACAAAAATTAATGTACAACTTACGAAATAACTACGCTCACAACAGCAGGCAAACTGGCAACTCTGACTCGTACCGAAACCTATGGTACAAGAAACGTCGAAAAGCATCTCGGCACCTAACTGGCAAATCTCGCTTCTTAACAATATTTTACATGTTAGTAACACTACTTGTATTTTCGTATTGGGGTGTTGTAACACCCCACTGGACTAACCACATTTGAATACCCCACAGGACTAACGAAGGGTTAAAGTTCACTGTCTTTATTTTCCAAATAATTACACTTAATGCTTTCCAACTTCACTTCACTGTTCTCACAAGCACTGGAGCTATATAAACTTTACTAACTGCAATTACACTTAATGCTTGACAACACTTCATTATTTTCACAAGTACTGACGATGTACAAACTTCAGTAACACTTCACCATTTGCCAACAACACTTCATAAACTTCACTGCCCTACACTCAAACTGAACTAAAACTGACTGAACTTGCTCTAGTTTTCCCCATCCTTATACAGCCTTACAGTACTCGAGAAACTTCTAGCACAAACTCGACGGGGCAACATTTAACAATTACCAATTAGGAGACAGCAAGACATGCCCGAGTTTTCGTACATTACATAACACTGTAAATTATTTAGCATACAACTTAAATCAATTTACATAATTTTACAAACAATCACGGAAATGAATATTATAAGGAAAAAGAGCACAAAAATCAATGCATAACTTAGGAAACAACTATGCTCACAAACAGCAGGCAAACTGGCAACTATGATTCGTACTAGAACCTATGGTGAACATAGGGAAACGTCGAGAAGTTGCTCGACTACCTAACTGGCAAATCTCCCTTCTTAACGCTACCCCCTCCCTAGTCCTTTGTCGTCCCGACAATACTGCACAACATGTACAAATATAAACCCTAATCCTAATGAAACATCTAACTACAGTATACACAAAATATTCCTTCAACTTACCAGGTCTTCTCCTATTCCACTTCCAATGGTGTCCTTGCTCCTCCACACAGTCCACTCCTCCAGGAAGGTCTTGGTTCTCTTCCTAGTTCAATTCTTCCCTCAGGAAACTGTTACCATACTCTTGCACTTCGGCTCCATGGTCGTTCTCAACATCCTCAGCTGAGGGAGAGCACAATTCCTAGGAGACATCCCAGCTGCACTGTCCTGGCCCATGGTACCGCTACAAATGGTTCACGTGTACCACCTTTGGGCGAGACTTCCTGCCTCCCAGAATCTGATGTTACGTCTGACAGGCAGTCCAACACAGTTTAAGGTCCGTCCCACAGGCTCTGCAGTTTCGGTGACCGTCCCGTCTTTTGCTGAGGATTGCATAACCAAACTTGGTCACCATCCTTGAAGCTTACCTCACTTGCCTAGGCGTCATACTTGCACTTCATCACCTCTCCTGAAAACTTGAGGGCTCCTTTCACTTGATGTTGTACCTCAGCCAGCCTTTCCTGAAGGTGATTCGAATAGCCGGTGGTGTCTGTGGGCAGCTTTTCACCAGGTGGTCTTCCCATTAACAAGTTAATGGGTAAGCATAACTCATGGCCCAACATCATTTTTGCAGAAGTGTTGCCGGTAGACTCATGGGATGCAGACCGATATGCCATCAGCAACACAGGTAATTTCTGCTCCCATTCTCTTTGCCCATCTATGCAGTACTTGGCCAGTTCTTGTCCTAGGGTCCAGTTGAATTTCTCCAGCATCCCATCTGACTGTGGCCTGATCTTCTTGATCCCCAATAACTTGCAGCACTCACGGAACACGGCAGATCGAAGTTTCTACCCTGGTCTGAATGTAGCTCTTGTGGCATCCCAAAACAAGAGAAAAACTGGTCAACCATCATCTGAGTAACAGTCGCAGCCTCTTGATCAGGGATGGCATAGGCTTCTGGCCACTTTGTGAAGTAGTCCATGGCAACACATATATACTGGTTCCCTCTTTCAGTGAGTGGCAGAGGTGCAGCAATCTCCACCGCAATTCTTTCCATCGGTGCACCCACTTGGTACAGCTGAAGATGGGCACAACCACATTACTTAGGTCCCTTCTTGGCACAACACACATCACAGGCCTGACACCACTTTTCAACATCCTGGTGCATGTCAATCCAGTAGAACCTCTGTCACAACCGGCTTAGAGTTTTCTTCATTCCCAGGTGCCCACTAGTGATCTGGTCATGGGACTCATCCAGAATCTCAGACCTCATCTTCTTTGAAACCACTAGTTGCCAATACTTACTGAGGCCATCGGGTATCTCCCGCTGATGCTCCAGTAGTCCGTTGTTTAAACAAAGAAGGTCCCACTGACTCCAGTAGCTCATGGTGGCAGGGCCCAACCTGGAAACTTCTTCCCAAGATAGTCGCACTGTATTCCACTGCAGCCACTCTAGTACTGGTTGCAAATCTGCCTCCTTCATCTGCATCCTCTTCAGGTCTTCTTCATCTGATGCTGGAGCTGTCATAACAGTGTGGTAGTTCTTTCCAAAATTCCCATTCATACTGCACTCCTTGCCATCTGTTTTTCTGTCTTCTTCCACACAATTCATCAAGATTCTCCTGCATTTCCTCAATGGTGGGGCTTCTTGGGGAAAACTGGCTAATTGTTGCCTCTCATCACCAGCCTTCACTAATTTACCCTCATCCTTCTCATTTGGACACTCATAGCTGAAGTGTCCCACCTCACCACAGGTCCAACACCCATTTATTGCAATCAGGGATTTCTTTGCATTGTTCCGTTCATGCCCCTTCATCCATTTCTAACAATCCACCTTCTTGTGTCCTGGCTTTCTGCAGAACCAGCAACCTCCTCTGATTTTCTGTCCTCTCTTCCACTTGTTGCAATCCAGTTTCCAATGTCCTGGCTTTTCACAGTACCAGCATCTTCCTTCAAAATTTTCCACTTCCAGTACCTGTGCTTTTCTCGCCTTGAATCCTGCACTACAACCTATCTAAAAAGTGGACGTACATACAGGATCTGACATAGGTCTCAAACTTTAAAGCCCTGGCTAGTGCTTCTTCCATGCTTCTGGGTTGTGCCTGCTTCATTTGCACTTTCAACTCTGCTCTGTCAAGAGTATCGATGAACTGGTCCCTCTTCAAGAATAGCCAACAGGTTAGGTGCAGCTTCAGGGTAAACTTTAGATGCCATACTCTCCAGATCATGAGCAAGCTGCTGTATGGATTCTCCTCGAGCCCGCACACGGCTCCGGAATCTTACTCTGTAAACCTCAGTCTTGTACAAGGTTCCATATCTGTGCTCCAGCACTTCCACTAGGGACTGATAACTGTTCCTCTCCATCAATGATGTCTGGCCCAGAATTTCCATTGTGGCATCCTTAAGGCTAGTAGCAAGCTGCACTGCTCTCTGCCTATCATCCCAACCATTCTGATCTGTAAGTAACTCAAACTGTGCATGGTAAGCTTCCCATGATACTCTACCATCAAATTCCTGAGGTTTCTTTTTAATTGGTCCCCCATTATAACCATGCACTTCACTGGTTTGAGGCCTAAAAACTGGGGCATCATAATTAAAGCCAGGACTTAAATTTTCCACATTCTGATTGTTCAACCCTGTAATGCTACGTTTAGATGCCTGGAATCCATCATGATTCACCATACAGTGTCCATTCCTTTCATATGCTCCATGTACACCAACCTGAGGCTCAGCAGTGTAATATTTCTCTACAGCCTCAATTTTCTCACTAATTATCTTCACATGGTCGACTATATGCTTCAACTGGTTCCCTACATGTTATCTGCACTCCGTCACTATTTCCTCACTAATTGTCTTCAACTGGTCGTCTGCATGCTGTTTGTCCTTGGTCACATTATTACTTACCTCATACTTCTGCTTTCATAGCTCAGTGTATACCTCCTCCTTCAATTGTTCCTGTTCTTCCTTCATTTCCCTCATGTAAGCATTTAGCTGTCCTTGCATCCTCATTTGTAATTCCCTCTGTTGCTCCTGTTAAGCCTCTTGAAGCTGTTCCCTCTGTGCTTGCAAATGTTCTTTTATATCATTCCTGAGCTCTTTCTGTTCTTCATTCTGTGCCGGTAGTCCTTCATTCTGTGCTTGTAGTTGAACACCTTGTGCGTGAAACTGTTCTTTGAATTCTTTGTCCTTCATTTTGTGTCTGTAATTGTTCTTTGAGTTCTTTCTTCTGTGCCTGTAATAGCTTTACATTTGTCGCTAGGGACATTTCCTTCTTCTGCCCAGCTCGAGACCTTGTGTGCACACCTGATTCCATGTCAAAGGTTAGACTCACTGCAGTCCTTAATAATCAACACTCCTGACACCAGTGTTACGTTCTCATCCCACACTGCCACAGGCTCCAACAGCAATAGTTCAGTACAGGAAGGACATTGCCCAGTGAGTTTTTCTCCTCATTGTCAGCCTTTAAGTGTACAGCACACAAGATCACCTGCGGTGAAAATAAACACTGGTTTCGTAAAGTTCACTCTCTTTATTTTCCAAATAAATACACTTAATGCTTTCCAACTTCACTATTCTCACAAGCATTGGAGCTATATAAACTTTACCAACTGTAGTAACACTTAATGCTTGACAGCACTTCACTATTTTCACAAGTAACAGCGATGTACAAACTTCAATAACACTTCACCATTTGCCAACAACACCTCACTGCTTTCACAAGTACCAAAAATATACAAACTTCAATAACACTTCATTGATTGCCAACAACACTTCACAAATTTCACTGCATTACACTCAAACTGATCTGAAAACCGACTGAACTTGCACTAGTCTCTTCCCCATCGTTATATACCCTTACATTAGTCGAGAAACTTATAGCACAAACTCGATGGGCCAGCAGTTAACAGGTACCATCTAGGTGACATCAAGACATGCCCGAGTTTCCATACATTACATAAGCACATTACGTAGCACTTTACTTTTTCCAAGAGAACTTGCCTCACACACATGTAAAATTGGAAAGTAGCCAGATGTTTAACCCCTCCGTGGCCACTGGCGTCAAATGACGTTTAGCTGATAAATGGCCACAGGCATCATTTGAGCACGGCCTATAAAAAACTGCAAAAATTTTGGGGAAGTGAATAAAAGTTCTGAACGTCTTCAGAGTGACCTACACTACACTCCCATTCACCTCATCAAGAAGTTCAGAGCCTGCTGCTGTGATGAGTGGATTTTGGATTTTTTCGTCCTGGACATGCCGGAACAAGCAGAATTTCACCCATTATCTTGACTCAGGCAGAAAATGTAATCTGTGTCTCTCTTGCAAAACACATACAACCACTTGTTTACGATTATGAAGTAATACAGGCACAAACAAAAAAGACATGGTAAGTGAAAAATACATTTTTGTCTCGGTATCTGTACATATTTTCTCTTTTTTTTTTTTTGTACTGGCTTGGATTATTCGATGCAGTGTGACTAATAGAAAACTGTGAAAACTTTTGGGAAGTGAATGAGCATCTGGGACAGTCAGTTCACCACCTGGATGTACAATTTTTTCGCTCGTGGCCATGCCTAAGCACACATAGTTACACCCTTTATCTCAGGCCAGGCAGAAAATATAATTTCCCACACTCATGACAGACAGGCAGCAACATATATTGTGAAAATAACAAGGTAAAATGATAAAGGTGAACATGTTATTACGGAAAAAATATGGTTTCCCCCATCTGTAAACTTATTTATGTCTGCTTTGTGTCTGTATTCGTAATAATTAGACTTATTCGTAGTTTTGAAACTGCATTACGATGCTGTTTTTAACCATGCACGTGGTGTGGGAGCTGCAAGTTGCGACTCAACTTCCTATTGCTAATCGGATCTGACCCTCCACTTTCATCTCCCATGGGAGAGCCTAGCCCTGGAAGATGGACAATTTTCTCATTTAGGACTGAAAATTCAACCCTTTCACTCCCTTTTCCAAGCATGGGCACAACGATAACTTAAAAAATAACTCGAAACTACCATAAACATATTTTATATCAAGAAGGTGAAAAAATATTCATAATCATTTTTTTTTCGAGCCATTTCAAACATATTATGTACTAAAATCCTTCGATATCATCATGTCTCATATAAGAGCAACATTTCAGCACCATTCACATTGTTTTGGGGGGTTAAAAAATGATAACAACACCTGAGAAGTTGCACTGCAGCAGCACCTCTCGGCAGCGTCTATCAATTGCCTATATTTCTGCAATTTTCTTGCTACATTGCAAGCCACAGAATTGGTCTAGGAAGCTGGGATTTGCACTGTTAGGTGCGTCTGAACTTTCTCTTCAATATGGCAAGAAAAAAATTAATTTTCGAAACTTCATAAAAAGGCCCCGATGTCAGCCTGGGGTGCAGAGAAATTTCCGGACCCAGTGCCATGGAAGGGACAAGGGTTAAGAGAAGCTTTTCGAACTCGAACGAGTCAGTCAGATTCTCCATTAAGCCCTTCATTAGTATGACGTGCATAAAGCTGCAAAACTTACAAAAACCTCCAGAGCTTTCTGACAGAGTGGTATTTTAGAAATCAGTAAAACAATGATAAAAACAATAAAATGTATGAATACGTCAGGATGGCAGTGCACCATGACACAGCCGAACAAGATTGAAATTAGAAAAGCGTCATGTAACCGAGACAATATATACATACATAATTATATATATATATATATATATATATATATATATATATATATATATATATACATATATATATATATACATATATATATATATATATATATATATATATATATATATATATACATATATATATATATATATATATATATATATATATATATATATATATATATATATACACACACACACACATATATATTTTAATGTCTCCGACTCTGGGGAAAGGCTTCAGGGCCTATCCCAAGTCCCAGTAGTCCTCCTACACCTCCACATGTCACCACTCAAGTGCTAACACCCACTGTCCATACTGAATACATGCTAGGGCTGTCTCATCGAGGACTAGTATACTGGTATTAGCAGGGGTACTTTTACGACATGCAGGCAGGTCTTCTGGTAGATCAGTAAAGTCCGCTTTAATGAAATTCAAATCCTCAAACTGTTCCCTGCCCCAGCTGGGATTCGATCCTGGGTCCATTAGGACTGCAGGCCGCCTCTCTACCAATTCAGTCACCGCCTTCCTAGATTATTTAACAAAATAGAGCCAAATGCATGTCCAGATAGAGGACTTCTCCCCTGCTCCCTGTTTGTAAATACCCTTACTTTGAAAGCCATTGTAAAAGGCCACTACAGTACATTGTACAACACTTATTCCTGGTGTTTTGCTCTACTCTGGTCAAGCAGAAATATAAATCACAGCCAAGCAATAATTATAATCAACCAGACCCAACCACCACAGGCAAGCAATCACCACGGCCCTAAAAAACATGAAAAAAATGGTCCAGCTGGGTGAAGATGTTCGTGCAGCCATAATTTCCACCCGGACACATTTTATCTGAGTAAAATGAAAAAAATTACGAATAATGGTCTTCAACAGCCAGATCACAGCATCTGGATAGTGGACAGTCCGGATAGTGGTCGTCCAGATAACTGAGAGATGACTGTGTGTGTGTGTGTATATATATATATATATATATATATATATATATATATATATATATATATATATATATGTCATAAAAGACTTTGTAATTATTTGTAGTGGAGTTATATATATATTAGACTTGTGGACAAGCGGTTGTTATACTTGAGTAGCTTTGTAAGTAGATAATCTTCTTTCCCATTTGTCATGTAGTGACAGGAGAGGTAAAGAATAGTATGGGACTATTTTTATTTGTCTTGGAAGTATTAACAAGTCTCTCACTCACGAGTGATTATGAGTCCCTGTCTCCCTGTCTCGCTCTCTCTCTCTCTCAAGTTGCTAAGCCCTTCTCCCTGTGACCTGTCTGTTCTATGGCTAGCTTCCTTCTGAGCTCTTTTTCCTAAATTCTGGTGAAACAGGAGTCGTATCACGTGTGTTCCTTGTGATTGGAAAGTTCTAGAAGCCTGTGTGTGAGTATGTGTGTATGTGTGTGTATGGTCAACAAAGCTTTGTTCACCGGTGAATTGCTGACAACTAACTGCATCATCTCCTTACTGGCTACTTCGTAATCTGTCGTCAGCTTTTCCTCAGTGTAACTAGCAAGATCGTTTCCCATTCCCAGGCTCGCATAGAGCTGTCTATCTGTCTATTTATCTATCTATCTATTATGATTTGTAATTATAATATGGAGTCCTAATATATGCTCGGTCACGCGAAAATGGCGTACCATCGACAGTTAATAGTCATAACATATTATATACACATTATAATGAACTTATAAGCTAATTAAGTGAAATACATAATATTGTAAAAGTAACATAATTGTATGAATATTGTATACATATAATATTTATAGTAAATAGTGATTATTCAGTAATATTACATTTTAAACAAGTTGTATACATTTTGTGAGATGTGTATGTATAACAGACATACGCATATAATTGTGCAATGGTAATACTGCTAGGTTATACATTACATATTGAGTTATCACTTTAGTAATGTCTAATATTTCACCTAACTTGTATGATGATACTGGTAATACAGAATTGTGCTATAGTTGTATGACTTATAATATTGTACTAACATTGTGGTAATACATAATTGTTACAAAATATTGTGGTAATGCATAATTGTGTTGGCCTTATAATTGTAGTTACATTTTGTTAATGCAACTATTACATAAGTGTCTTGGCCTTATAATTGTAGTTAAAGTTACATAAAAGTTACATCTTGTTAATGCAACTGTTACATAAATGTTACATATTGTTTGTAGTTACATAGTTGTAGTTAAAGTTACATAAAAGTTACATCTTGTTAATGCAACTGTTACATAAATTGGTACATATTGTTTGTAATTACATAATTGTAGCAAGTGTAACATAATGCAATCGTTTGTCGTTACATAATTGTTACATATCGTTTGTAGTTACATAATTGTTGTTAAAGTTACATAAAAGTTACATCTTGTTAATGCAACTGTTACATAAATTGGTACATATTGTTTGTAGTTACATAATTGTAGCAAGTGTAACATAATGCAATCGTTTGTCGTTACATAATTATAATATGGAGTTACATAATTGTTACATATCGTTTGTAGTTACATAATTGTAATAATTGCAGTCCTGACATATGAATCCGGTCATGCTGCGGTCGATGATAGTGATGATGTTTCATGCCACTTGCTTGTGGAGACAACAATTTGCTTTCTTGTTTGTAGTTTATGTGGTATTTTGGCATATGTAGTAACACTTACACTTATTTTCATTTGTTTGTTATGTGATCTTACTCTATTTCTCTCTTTTTTCTTTCTTACTTTTTCTTTCTTTTTTTTTTTTTTGTATTGATTTTCTATAGTTTGTTTTTCTTCGCTTGTTTACGCTTTTTCTATGTTGTTCATGGTTGCATAATTACTGGCTAATTTCCTTGGGATACTTTTTTAAAGTTTAGTTTATATTGCATAGATATTACTGAAAATGATATTATATAGTCCCATATTTTGTTATTTTATATAAAAAAAAATATATATATACACTATATACAGTATTAACTATATACACTGACTTGTTGTTCACTTGTACCTATCGTGGGTAATATGTGTCAGCACTGTGTGGAAATCATTGTCTTCACGATTGTGTTGAAGATGTTCACTCTTGCTAACGTCATTTGTGTTGGCCATTTTTTTTTTCTCTAGTTTACCTTGTAACTTAATTTATATGTTTCCATTAGGTAGCTTTAATTAATAAATGTTTAATACAGTTCTCTTAATCGCTCACTGAGTAACTGCGATGGTATATTTTCTTGATCACACTGTAGATATAATAATGTATAGCTGTATGTATGAAACACGTATTTTATGTAGGTATAAATGGTAACACTCGTTGGTAGTAAATAAATGTTATAATAAATGAATGAATATATACAGTGTAGAATATTTACTGTTGGTGCTTATTTAGTGTTTGAGTTATGCAGTCAACTGAAGTAAGTATGTGTATTTAAGCTGTAACTATACAGCACGTTTTATATGTTTGTGCAGAAGCTTATTGTCTATCACTGTGTATTGTATAAATGAAGTAACTATGTAACTCACTAATTTTTACCGTGGTGGGAATGGTGTGAGTGGTGGTGCAGGTGGTGAGTTGACTGACGTGGCGTCTTTTCAGCAAGCACGCATGATGACATCGACTTCCCACACTGGTAGCTGTGGTGAGTGAATGAGTAGCGATGAGTAACTTGAGTGAAGACGAGTGAGTAGGATGAGTTATGAGTCGTGTCTCACTCTTCGTTTGTTTGTTCCGTTTTTCTTCCTCGAGGTATTCGTGGTCCTTTTTTCTTGTGATTTACTCGTTGTAGGATGAAGACTGCCGCTACTTGTAGGTGCGTGTAGAAGATTATACAGACGACTCGTAGAGTTGTTACTTGTAGTTGATTGTAGATGGTTGTAGTTCGCTCGTTCGTCGTAGAAGTTGCAAGATTGTTTGTATCAGTACTTTGTTAAACTACTTGCAAGGCGTCGTGTGATCGCTTCTAAATCAGCGTGATGATCGTGGAAACGGAGGGGGCTGGTTGGAGAGAATACTGTCAGGAGCTGGTTGTAAGTTGTTGGTTGTGAGAGGTATTTTTTTGTTTTCAATCTTGATATTTTGTAGGAATTCACTGTTGATTCGTAGACGAGGTTCGTATACGTTCGTTGCTACCAAATGTCATAAAAGACTTTGTAATTATTTGTAGTGGAGTTATATATATATATTAGACTTGTGGACGAGCGGTTGTTATACTTGAGTAGCTTTGTAAGTAGATAATCTTCTTTCCCATTTGTCATGTAGTGACAGGAGAGGTAAAGAATAGTATGGGACTATTTTTATTTGTCTTGGAAATATTAACAAGTCTCTCACTCATGAGTGAGTATGAGTCCCTGTCTCCCTGTCTCGCTCTCTCTCTCTCTCAAGTTGCTAAGCCCTTCTCCCTGCGACCTGTCTGTTCTATGGCTAGCTTCCTTCTGAGCTCTCTTTCCTAAGTTCTGGTGAAACAGGAGTCGTATCACGTGTGTTCCTTGTGATTGGAAAGTTCTAGAAGCCTGTGTGTGAGTATGTGTGTATGTGTGTGTATGGTCAACAAAGCTTTGTTCACCGGTGAATTGCTGACAACTAACTGCATCATCTCCTTACTGGCTACTTCGTAATCTGTCGTCAGCTTTTCCTCAGTGTAACTTGCAAGATCATTTCCCATTCCCAGGCTCGCATAGAGCTGTCTATCTGTCTATTTATCTATCTATCTATTATGATTTGTAAATTATAATATGGAGTCCTAATATATGCTCGGTCACGCGAAAATGGCGTACCATCGACAGTTAATAGTCATAACATATTATATACACATATATAATGAACTTATAAGCTAATTAAGTGAAATACATAATATTGTAAAAGTATACATAATTGTATGAATATATGTATACATATAATATTTATAGTAAATAGTGATTATTCAGTAATATATACATTTTAAACAAGTTGTATACATTTTGTGAGATGTGTATGTATAACAGACATACATATAATTGTGCAATGGTAATACTGCTAGGTTATACATTACATATTGAGTTATCACTTTAGTAATGTCTAATATTTCACCTAACTTGTATGATGATACTGGTAATACAGAATTGTGCTATAGTTGTATGACTTATAATATTGTACTAACATTGTGGTAATACATAATTGTTACAAAATATTGTGGTAATGCATAATTGTGTTGGCCTTATAAATGTAGTTACATTTTGTTAATGCAACTATTACATAAGTGTCTTGGCCTTATAATTGTAGTTAAAGTTACATAAAAGTTACATCTTGTTAATGCAACTGTTACATAAATGTTACATATTGTTTGTAGTTACATAATTGTAGTTAAAGTTATATAAAAGTTACATCTTGTTAATGCAACTGTTACATAAATTGGTACATATTGTTTGTAATTACATAATTGTAGCAAGTGTAACATAATGCAATCGTTTGTCGTTACATAATTATAATATCGAGTTACATAATTTGTTACATATCGTTTGTCGTTACATAATTGTAATAATTGCAGTTACATATGACATATGAAGTGTCTGCGGTCGATGATAGTGATGATGTTTCATGCCACTTGCTTGTGGAGACAACAATTTGCTTTCTTGTTTGTAGTTTATGTGGTATTTTGGCATATGTAGTAACACTTACACTTATTTTCATTTGTTTGTTATGTGATCTTACTCTATTTCTCTCTTTTTTCTTTCTTACTTTTTCTTTCTTTTTTTTTTTTTTGTATTGATTTTCTATAGTTTGTTTTTCTTCGCTTGTTTACGCTTTTTCTATGTTGTTCATGGTTGCATAATTACTGGCTAATTTCCTTGGGATACTTTTTTAAAGTTTAGTTTATATTGCATAGATATTACTGAAAATGATATTATATAGCCCCATATTTTGTTATTTTATATATATATATATATATATATATATATATATATATATATATATACACACTATATACAGTATTAACTATATACACTGACTTGTTGTTCACTTGTACCTATCGTGGGCAATATATGTGTCAGCACTGTGTGGAAATCATTGTCTTCACGATTGTGTTGAAGATGTTCACTCTTGCTAACGTCATTTGTGTTGGCCATTTTGTTCCTCGAGTTTACCTTGTAACTTAATTTATATGTTTCCACTAGGTAGCTTTAATTAATAAATGTTTAATACAGTTCTCTTAATCGCTCACTGAGTAACTGCGATGGTATATTTTCTTGATCACACTGTAGATATATATAATGTATAGCTGTATGTATGAAACACGTATTTTATGTAGGTATAAATGGTAACACTCGTTAGTAGTAAATAAATGTTATAATAAATGAATGAATATATACAGTGTAGAATATTTACTGTTGGTGCTATATTTAGTGTTTGAGTTATGCAGATAACTGAAGTAAGTATGTGTATTTAAGCTGTAACTATACAGCACGTTTTATATGTTTGTGCAGAAGCTTATTGTCTATCACTGTGTATTGTATAAATGAAGTAACTATGTAACTCACTAATTTTTACCGTGGTGGGAATGGTGTGAGTGGTGGTGCAGGTGGTGAGTTGACTGACGTGGCGTCTTTTCAGCAAGCACGCATGATGACATCGACTTCCCACACTGGTAGCTGTGGTGAGTGAATGAGTAGCGATGAGTAACTTGAGTGAAGACGAGTGAGTAGGATGAGTTATGAGTCGTGTCTCACTCTTCGTTTGTTTGTTCCGTTTTTCTTCCTCGAGGTATTCGTGGTCCTTTTTTCTTGTGATTTACTCGTTGTAGGATGAAGACTGCCGCTACTTGTAGGTGCGTGTAGAAGATTATACAGACGACTCGTAGAGTTGTTACTTGTAGTTGATTGTAGATGGTTGTAGTTCGCTCGTTCGTCGTAGAAGTTGCAAGATTGTTTGTATCAGTACTTTGTTAAACTACTTGCAAGGCGTCGTGTGATCGCTTCTAAATCAGCGTGATGATCGTGGAAACGGAGGGAGCTGGTTGGAGAGAATACTGTCAGGAGCTGGTTGTGAGTTGAGTTGTGAGAGGTATTTTTTTGTTTTCAATCTTGATATTTTGTAGGAATTCACTGTTGATTCGTAGACGAGGTTCGTATACGTTCGTTGCTACCAAATGTCATAAAAGACTTTGTAATTATTTGTAGTGGAGTTATATATATATATTAGACTTGTGGACGAGCGGTTGTTATACTTGAGTAGCTTTGTAAGTAGATAATCTTCTTTCCCATTTGTCATGTAGTGACAGGAGAGGTAAAGAATAGTATGGGACTATTTTTATTTGTCTTGGAAATATTAACAAGTCTCTCACTCATGAGTGAGTATCCTGTCTCTCTCTCAAGTTGCTAAGTCTGAGCTCTCTTTCCTAAGTTCTGGTGAAACAGGAGTCGTATCACGTGTGTTCCTTGTGATTGGAAAGTTCTAGAAGCCTATATATATATTATATATATAATATATATATATGATATATATTATATATATATATATATATATATATATATATATATATTATATATATATATATATATATATATATATATATATAATGTATATATATATATATATATATATATATATATATATATATATATATATATATATATTGTTACATGCCTATATTTAACATAATCCTGTAATTTTAACGTAGGGGTTCTTTATGTCAGTCATTTTTGATAATAGTTTGTATCTGCAAATATTTATCTGGCATTCACTGAGTATTATCTGGTATCTCATTTTATCAGGGCTGACTTGAATAAATGCTTATTTCTTGTTAATAGGAAAGGCTATTGCAGTTAACCCTATATTTAACCTGTTTATTTGCTGACTTCACTTAAAGTGTAATTTTGTGACTGTGATATATTCATGATGGCTACTATTTCTACACTCTTTTTTGTCAAATGTGCAAACAGTGTGTTTGGGAATTGTTGTTCGCTCTCATCATTCTAAAGATCAAATTGTTGGCATGATTAATAAAAGCTTGTTTAATGTAACTCTAGCTAAGTTACAGCAAGCCTATAGAGTAAAAAGGACAACTTACAAGCAAGATAAGCAATCCCATGTTGAGTATGCAAAAATCAAAGAAGATTTGTTAGAGCAGTGGTTAAAGAAAAAGGGAAAGCTGAGAGTGAGTACAGGTAACAGGAAAGAGAATAAGGATGATGTTTCCTCAGGAAGTAAATACCAGCTTCACCTCTAGATTTCAGAAAAGTAAATGTACTTATTGTAGTAAGCTTGGTCATACTACGGAGAGATGTTTCAGGAGACAGCGTGATGTGAACAGTCTTTAAAGTGGAAGTCAAGTGTGTCCAGCTACCTCAGTTGGTGAGTGCTCAAGCAATCTCCAACCATCTAGCAGCTGTGTGTAATTTGAGTATAACTGTTATTGCATTTTTTTCTTGTACTGTATAGCATAAGTTTAATTTGTAGGCCTAGTGAAGTTTTTGTAATTCATGTATATGTCAGTCATATATTATATATAGTATGTATCTGTAATTATTTATCTGGCATTTACTGAGTATATATATATATATCATATATATCAGGGCTGACTTATATATATATACTCTTGCTAATTTCGTGTTAATAGAGGCTATTGCAGTTAACCATATATTTAACCTGTTTATTTGCCATATACATATATATATATATATATATATTCTCCTTTACTGACTTACTTGTGTATGGTTTCTATTTGCTGTACAATATTTCGGTGATTTTGGAGTATCTTTAGATTACCCCAAAGGGCAATGACATTTCAGAACTATCTTGTTCCATGTTCAGGCTGGATCTTTTTTTTTTTTTTTTTTTTTGCTTATCGGCCTCACCCACTGTGAGGGGCATTAGGCCAAACAAGACACTAAATGCAACACTACATCACCCCAACACCAGCACTGACATAACGGTCATTCTAAGGGGTCAAGTGTGGCGGAAACATGTGATAAAAGGCCCTCACACCAGCTATGTGCACCGTCTCACCCCCAGCCAACAAAAAGGGTCAAATATCCTCACCCAGGTTAGCAGCCCGGAGCAGATCATAGAGATTGGAGTAGATCGTGGCTCCGAGCTGGTACGACCGAGTGTGAGCATCGAGGGCCAGGAAGTGTCTCCAGGAAGTGTCTATAGGAGGATACATCTAGCCGATCCTTGCGGTCCATGATAGGAGGGCGAGATGGGTTGTCCTCCACTACCAGTGAAAGCGAGGACTCTCTGACCTCTTCCTCGGCCAAGGAGCTGGTTGATGCATCCTCGGACATGGAGACAGAGTCAAAAGAGTCCAGCCCCTCCTCGGTCACTGACGGCAGTTGTTGGATTTTGGCAGCAGTCTGTACCTTGGCCAGGTCCGGATCCAGGTCGGTATTCAATGGTATAGTGTGTCAGTTGAGGGGAGCATCCAGCCTCAGTCTTTTCTGCGGTGTTATGTGGGGGGCAGCAAGTCACGGCTGCTGGGTCCAGCACTCCCGTCGGCGAGAAACTGAGTGTACATTGCAGGCAAAGCACTCGGGGATGACAAGGCAAGGCCGCCCTTTCTCCTCAAAGATCTTAGGTAGGAGAATGCGCAAAGTCCCCTTGTCAACCCCGCAAAAGCCTTCGACATCGTGATACACATCACTATGGTGTTTAGCTCCCCAGGGCTCAAAGGATCCCTGGCCTGGCGTCCCCAGGCAGTGGGACGTTGCCGTGCATGGGCAGAACCCTGCACGGCCACACCTTCTGTCCCAGTAACATCTCGAGCCTCAAGACCCTTAGGAGTCCCAAAAAGACTTAACTCCACCGACTCACCATCCCCAAGGGAGCGTTGGAGGTGCTGTGGGTTTGGCTTAATGACAGCCTGGCGGTGCACAAAAACATCAATGCCAGTATCCTGGCATTTGATGAACCCACATCCCGTCCTGGCATTAAACCAAACCATGGTCCTTCTCATATGGGCTGCTGGAGACTGTGGTCTGCTGGATGCCCCCCTCGACGGGTCACAGGCAATAGCAGATGTGTCTGGCTGTCGGTTGCTCTTTCTCTCTCTCTCTCTCTCTCTCTCTCTGATGGTTCTGTCATGATTCAGGTGAATCAGGTGAAGACAGGTGGGCGGAGCTGAAAAGCTAAAGTTGATCGTTCATTGGCTACTTTATTGGCTAAGCCAATGTAGTGTTTTGATGATGGTAGGACATAAAAAATATCGTTTATTGTAGGTTGTTTTGTGATAATGTAGATTGCCTCTAGAAATAAGAGGCAGCGAGTGTCTTATTCACTGTTGATGACTTTCATATTCTCATCCAAGTCTTGTCGTGTCAGGTGGGAGTTGTTCAGGGTGACGTAGTGGTTATTGATGGCTTCGCTATGCAGGTAATAGGTGAGGCACTTCGATTGTCTGGTCTGCATCATTCCAAGTTTATGAGTGAGGTCACCACTCCTCACTGTTGCATTTATGCTGGTAAATGACATGGTCCTCCTGATGAGGCGTTTTTGTCACAGCAAATAGGTTACGAAGCAGAAGGTGGGCTGTTTTCTTTGTTTTGTAGTAGATAATGAGAGATATGTGTTGTCCTGGGTCTGTAGGGCATACGTTTTTGTGTACAATGTCCTTGATGATCTTTTCATCCATCTCGTAGCCTGCAGACATGTGGTTTCTTTAGTATATCATTTTATGTTAACCAGTTGTGGGTGTAGTGGTGCCTTGGTGAGTATATATATATATATATATATATATATATATATATATATAAAGAGAGGGAGTATGTCTGATGATAAGCAAGAAGTGGAAGGAGAACATAAGAGAGTATGGAACAGTGGGTGCAAGGACTGTATGGGTGAGGATGAAAGTAGGTATGTGTGTATGCTCCGACAAAGGACCTAGTGGCAAGAGTGAAAGATGAGTTTTGGGCGAGAGTAGAAGCATGTATGGACAAATCTAAGAGGAGCAAGAGAGTACTTTTGATTGGAGACATGAATGGCAAAGTTGGGAATGTACGAGTGGATGGAGTGGTTGGTCAGTGGGGTGTGCCAGCTGAAGTAGATGGGAATGGCAGTGCTTTGGTGGACAACTGTGCTGGTAAGGGGTTGGCAATAGCCAACACCTACTTTCGGCATAAGATGATTCACCTGTATACATGGAGAGTAATGAGGAGGATGGATGGTGAACTTGTTGAACGAAAGGCAATGATAGACTACGTGTGTGTGGATGAGCGAATGAGAAGACAAGGATGAGCGAATGAGAAGACAAGAGTTGGATGCAAGAGTGTGGAGAGGGTGGGGGAATGAAGTCTCGGACCATCACTTAGTGATGGCCAAGGTAAAGCTACAAAGAAAATGGTTGAGAAGACGAAGGGGAAGACAGGAGGAAACAGCTTCTGTGAGAAGAGTGGAGAAATTGCAAGATAGTGAGAAAATAGCAGAGTATAAGAGCATAGTGGAAGAAAGATCGGGAAGATATGAGCTAGAGCAGATGGAAGGGGTGAAAGACGTATGTAAGATATTCACGGAAGAGATAGACGCAGTGTGTGAGGTGGTTTGTGGAGTGAGGAGGAGATGCAAGGGTGTGCAAGGGACAGCATGGTGGAATGACGAGGTGAAACGAGCTGTGGAACAAAGAAGGAGACATATAGTGAATGGTTAGCGAGTAGAGGTAGGAGAGAAGATGAGAGAGAGAAGCGAGAGGTATATGTGAGCAGGAGAAGGGAGGTGAAGAGACTGGTGAAGGAGAGTAAGAAGAAAATGGATGAAGAGTTTGGGAGGAATCTGAGTGTGAAATGGAGGGAGAGTAAGAAATTGTTTTGGAAGGAGGTAAAGAAAGTAAGGCAGTGTGAAAGGGGAAATAGGGGAGTGAAAGATAGGAATAATAGATTGTTGGTGAAGAGAGAGAAATTGAGGAGATGGAAGGAGCACTTTGAGAATTTGTTGAATGTAGAGAGTGAGAGCAGTGCGAGTATAAGTGGTTCGGGAATGGCTGGGAGAAGAAGAGATGAGAGGAAGGAGGAAGAGATCAGTAGGGCGGAAGTAGTGGAAGCAATGAAGAAGATCAAGTTGGGAAAGGCCCCAGGAATTGATGGAGTGTGTGGTGAAATGCTGAGGTATGGGGGTGAGATTGTTGTGGAGTGGATATGGAAGTTATGTAGATTGGCTTGGGAAGAGGGAAGGGTTCCAGAGGACTGGAAATCAGGTATAATTGTTCCTTTATACAAAGGAAAAGGGGAGAGAGAAGTATGTGGTAACCATAGGGGTATTTGCCTTCTTAGTGTGACTGGTAAAATATATGGTAGAATACTCATTGATAGGGTTAGGCATATGACAGAGGAGCTAGTTGGAGAAGAACAAGGGGGATTTAGGAAGGGAAAAGGGTGTGTAGATCAGATATTTTTTCTAAGATGTTTAGTGGAGAAGTATCTAGAGAAGAGAAAAAAGTGTATGCTGCCTTCATGGACTTGGAGAAAGCTTATGACAGAATAGATAGGCAAGGTATGTGGAAGGTATTAAGAATATATGGAGTGGAAAGGAAATTGTTGAGTGCTGTGAAGAGTATGTACGAAGGAGCTAGGGCTATGGTGCGAGTGGATGGTGAGCTGAGTGAGTTCTTTGATCTCCATGTGGGACTGAAACAGGGTTGTGTAATGTCTCCATGGCTGTTTAATATATACATGGATGGGGTCGTAAAGGAGGTGCAAGGTAGGGCAGTGGATGTGGGGGTGGCTCTAATGAATGAGGGTGAGATTTGGAAGATTCCGGTGTTGCTGTTTGCTGATGATACAGTATTGTTGAGTGAAGATGAATGGGAGTTGCAAGGTTTGATGAATGTATTTGGGACAATGTATAGGAGGAGGAAGCTGAAAGTTAATGTAAACAAAAGTAAAGTTATGGTGTTTGAGAGGAATGAAGTCACAGAATGTACAGTGAGGTTGGATGGTGAGGATATGGAGAATGTGAGTGCATTCAAGTACTTGGGTAGTGTGATGACTATGGATGGAACTTTTGGGGATGAAGAGCGTGAAAGGGTACAGCAGGGAACGAAGGTTGTTAGTTCACTGAAAGCAGTGATGAGAAATAGGAAGGTGAGTATGGAAGTTAAGAAGTCACTGCATGATAGTATTGTGATCCCTACCCTGACGTATGGAAGCGAGGCGTGGACCTTGCAAGAGGGGAACAAGTCAAGAGTGAGAGCAGTGGAAATGAGTTACTTGAGAGAAGCATGTGGAGTGACATGGAGGGACAGGTTGACGAATAAAGAACTGAAGGAACACTGTGGGGTGGATGTGCATGTGGTTGAGAAGATCAGGAGAAAAACACTGATGTGGTTTGGACATGTGGAGACAATGGAGAATGAAGGACTGACTAAGAGGGTGTATGTAGGTGAGGTGGAGGGAGGGAGAGGGAGGGGTAGGCCGAGGATGAGGTGGAGGGATGGAGTTGAGAGGTATATGAGGGAGGGGGGGTGAGTTGGGGGGAGGGTAGTCAAATGTTGGGTGACAGCGACTTGGAGGCGTTTTGTCTGCGGCCACCCTTTGCGGGATTAGGGCGTCGGGCTATATATATATATATATATATATATATATATATATATATATATATATATATATATATCCCATTGGAGCCCAGTGTCCAGAATATTGGACAGAACTGGGATCTTTCAAGTCTTTATAAAGTAGGAAACCCCCGGGTAGGGACCTATGAGCTTCGCGACTATGAGCCGATAGCCGGAGGGCGGTATGCTTAGCACCCACCCAGTGCCATGGCTCGCCCAGCACCCCTGGGATCCAAAGGATACATATATATATATATATATATATATATATATATATATCCCATTGGAGCCCAGTGTCCAGAATATTAGACAGAACTGGGATCTTTCAAGTCTTTATAAAGTAGGCAACCCCCGGGTAGGGACCTATGAGCTTCGCGACTATGAGCCGATAGCCGGAGGGCGGTATGCTTAGCACCCACCCAGTGCGATGGCTCGCCCAGCACCCCTGGGATCCAACGGATACATATATATATATATATATATATATATATATATATATATATATATATATACCGTATATATATATATATATATACTGTATATATATATATATATATATATATATATATATATATATATATATATATATATATATATATATATATATATATATATATATATATATATATATACATATATATATTCTGCAGTGTTATGATGATCTAGCATCTTGCTTGCATGTCCAGGCTAGTGCTGATATTCCGGTTCTCTCAAAACAAAAATGTAGACTAAGGAGGAGAATGGTGAAAGGACCGTTTTATGTGTATGCTATAGATCAGAGAATTCCTAAACTCAGCATAACGTGATATCATTGGGTATACATACGCGTCCTTATATCTACTCCAACGAATTTAAGAGACTGATATCAACCGGACTCCCAGAGTTTAGGACGAACCTCTTCCAGTAAAGTAATCAGTCACTATGGGAGCTTTCTTGTAACGTGAATTCCTGATATTACATCTATTGTCCCACAAATCCCAACTTCAGTAATCTAGCAGAGATCCCACACTACATGTTGCTGACAGCAAGGCCAAAAACACACCTTCTTCTCAGCCTGCCAGCTGTTTAATGCCGAAGCTGTGTGCCACCTGCTACCGAGCTTGTCTGTCATTTAATACTGAACCTGTTTGCCATTTGCCACCAAGCCTCTCCACTATATAACAGTGAAGCTGTCTGTCATCGGCTGCCAAGCCTGTCTGCCGTTGAATACCGAAGCTGTCTGCCATCTGTTACTAAGCGTGTCTACCATTTGATACCAAACCTGTCTGCCATCCTTCCTGTCAACCAGGTTCTGTTGCCGGCGTGCTGATTGTCTCATCTTCAATGACCCGGTGATCTGCCACTCTCCCTCTCTCACCCCGTCTCAGGCCAGCCATCAACGAGTCTGTAATGTCATGTCTGGGCCAGCCAGTGGATGAACTCCCACCAACTACTCACCTCTGTATTTATGACAGTAATCATCGAATGCAGTATAATTAGGTGGTGAGTTGAACCATTTAGTGAAAAATTTATTTTATTATCTCTGAACCTGTCATCCTTATACATTAGTATTTTACGCGATTTTATCACTAGCCTACACTTAGAACAACTTTCCCAGAACATCTCGCATATTCACAATTTTCCTTATTTACCTCGTCCATTTATTGTACTGTACCTCGGGTGATCACTTTCTTTTCCATAAAAAGACATTGTGCGGCATCATCTCATGAGCCCATCTATGATAACGTATATACATTGCTCCTGGCTGAAGCGACATTCAGTGAGAAATTGTCTCTACAAAAGGACCTTTTACCGTGTCTACCCCTACTCAGCAATGGCTCTTTTTTCCCTGTGACACACCACCTCCCCCCGTTAGTCTACATAATTTTGGCACAATTACCGTTCCATCTCGTTCTAGGTCTAGCTGGCCTCCGCAATATTGTAGAAATGATCTCCTTTTATGAAATATGGATTCTCTTCCTACTTCTACTAAGTGATAACCTTTAAAAAATTTTATCAAGTGGTGTCAGGCACAATAAACCTCACCTAAAAGCAGTTATTTTCAATCGTTTTCAAGTTATAGCTCTCTGAAAATCCGTGATCTTGCGTCTGACCTTTCAAGGTCATTCAAGGTCAATGGCCGTGAGGCCAAATGAAAGCCCATATGAGAATTCCGACATGTCGATAATAGTAAATATCTCTGTATTCAACCACTTTCGAGTTATAGCTTCCTGAATATCAGTGACATTGAGTTACACCTATCTAGGTCACTTAAGGTCAAAGGTATTGGTACCAATTAAAAAACCATTATAGACTTCCTATACATCGATAACAGCAAGTATATCTTCAACCAGTTTCGAGTTGTAGCTCCCTGAATAACCGTGACCGAGTTTGACTTTTCAGGATCACTTAAGGTCAAAGGTCATGGTACCAATCAAAAGTCCAAATGGGATTTCCTAAATGATGATAATAGTATATATGTACAACCAGATTCAAGTTGTAGCCACCTGAATGTCCTTGACATTGAGTTTGACCTTTCAAGGTCACTCAAGGTCAAAGGTTTTAGTGCCAAAAGAAAGCCCATCTGGGAGATCCTGTATGCTGATATTAGTAAATAACTATTTTCAACCTCTCTCAAGTTATAGACCTCTGAAAATCTGTGACCTTGATTATGACCTTTCATGGCAACTCGACTACCTCTGAAATTTAATCACTTTCTTTTGGAACCAGTGCCCACAAATCCTGAAAGTTTCATGAAATTTCATTCAGCCGTTTTTCCGTAATGTCCCTGACAAACAAAGAAAAAAACTACCAAAAATACCTCGCCAGACTCCGTCCGGTCGAGGTAAACCTTTATTCGTTAAACTGGAATTTCACTTGTTTTCCTAAATTGGTTATGTAGAAATGAACTGAGCCCAAACTGCAACACAAAATGTGAGCTAACATAAACTGTATTTTCATCATCGACTGATGCCTGTATAGGTGATGGATCTGCCCTTTCGTTTACCATGCATGGCTCTGTTTACATTTCTAAATCGATAAAATCCATGTTTCATCTGACATGTGCTTGAATCTCTAGTGCAAAATCTCACTGAGGTAATAAGTGAATATTATCCCTCATGTCTCGAAAAAGTAAAAAATTGAGTGTTCAACAAATCGTTATGCCAGAACGAGAAAAGGGAGTGCGACAGTCGGACGTCTGGCCATCTACATAGGTATTCTTGTTTTGTTTTGTTTTTTTGCATTCAGCTTCAGTAGTTGCATGCGAAAAGAAAAACCACGTGCTGCTGTCATTTCAACATTAAAGTAGTCCAGTAAAACCCTTAGCAAACACTAGTTTTTTCAGTAACCTGAAATACACGGTGGCTGTGTTATCTTGCATGTATCCTTGTCTTTAACCCGTGCCGTCCCGAGGACGTACTTCCACGTCCTCACGTTTTGTCACAGCTAATCCCGAGGACGTACTTCAACGTCCTGCAATTGCAAGGTTCATAATTTCCACAATTTTCAATTTTCGCGAGTCATTTTTGGTACGTATACACGGGACACCTGCCTCAACAAGATGCCAGGCAGAGACAATGCCTTACCCAGCATGACCTCCTCCCCCCCCCTGCATGCCCTTTTCTCAGCAATTCACCTGTTATCAGTGACCTGGCCAGTATAGCCATGTCATGCCACGGTACGAAATTCAGGGCCAGAGTGATTCCCCAATCAATAACAATGTGGAGGACAAACTTTACATAGCATTAGAGGAAGAAACAGTTAGAAATGATGATCAGGTAATGTGGCAAAAAAAGGTCAGGTATTAGCGAGTGAAACAATGCTTATAATGCCTATATTACTGCTTGAAAACCAATATACTTTTGTACTACATATAAATTCGTAACAGTAAATAAATAAATACCGTTTATGAGTGGTGTGAAATAGTTATCCTCCCATAGAACTCGTTTTCTTTGGCACCAGCCTGATAGAAAACCCAGTAAGGTAAGGAGGCTCTCCTACCTGTAATGAGTATTTTAAACCTCAGGTGAGCGATTTCTCTATGAATTTTCGATGTTTCTCACCAAAAGCGAAAGTTTTAGCAAAAAAAAAAAAGGTCAAAAATTGCCCGGGATTGGGCGGGTTAAAGTAACCATGTCTTCAGGGTAACTTGAGCGTACTTTTAATTTTTAGAACACTGCTCAAAGATTTTGAGCCTATATTATGTCAGGAGAATTAATTATAGATGATGATGGTGATAACGATTGGCCTCCCTCAGTCACAGGGTTCCTTGGTTTCTAGTTAATTAAAATCTGTCACTGTTACGGTGTGATGTACTTTAAAGTAGTCGTCATCATCATTATCTCTGCATAGGTATGATTAATATTAGGAGATGCAGAAAAGGGCAGAAGCCCAAGAATTATGTAGAAATATAATTCATGAATATAATAGGGAGGAAGATGACTGCAGGAAAGTTATTACGACACACAATCTGAGTGTACTGAGTCGCTATCTTCCTCTAAAATAGGACACGGAACAACCATATTTACACACCTAGTTATTCTGCAGCGTGAGCCCTAAAAAATATAAAGAAATAAAATAAAAAATAAAAACTATGTTCACAGACCTGCGGTGAAACAATTGCAGTCAATTTTTAATAGTATCTCTCTCTTAAACTCATAAAAAATGTGAAACTGTTTTATAGAAATGCCTCCTTGGCATCAAAATTGAAAATTACTAAATCATGAGCTAATGCAACAGGTGATTTGTCAGATCAACTCAATATCTCAGGCTGAGCAGCTTTGTATTTCATGAGACAGTAGCTAAAATGCCTCCTTACCGTATATATGAAATTGAAAATCGCCCAATAGCCAGCTAATGCATCAGCGGATGCAACAGCAGACTTGTCAAAGCAACGATTCATAACAGAATCGTTCCTAGTTCCCCAAGACCAGATATTCGACCTTTCCTTGAAGGAGAAGAAAAAAAATCTCCCAGGATTACTGATTATGGACCTGTTACCAATTATGGACCTGTCTACTTAGCTCCAGGTAATATTGTCAGTGAGCTTGATCAACCGAGAAATAGGATTCAGGTTATTCCAGGTTTAGGCTGTGCTAACCATTACAAGCTTGGCGTATGAGGTAGGCTGTGATTTTGGGAAGAAAGTTATTGTTCAAAAAGGACAGATATTCTTGAAAGCTTTGGTGAATGTATGTACATATATATGTACATACATTCATACTTAAATAAGTTCATACACAGTACCTTAGACAATAATATATATATATATATATATATATATATATATATATATATATATATATATATATTTTGTCAGGAAATTTTATACATTCCTTTTCTGATCAGTGTTAGTCTAACAACAAAAATTAAATTTAAAGATTAGAAGTCTCTTAGGAAATTAGAGTATAATTAATATTCTGACTCACAAGTAATTATCTCCTTATATCCTAGCTAGTCCCCCCAATTTGGCCAAATCATAAAGGTTACTTAGCTACATAGAGTCGGAATAACAGATGACAATTGGCTTGAGGTCTCGGTCGTTTTGCCTGGTGCTTTCCAAGAGTTCCTTATGTGCAATTTATATAACGTGTAGCTCGAACGAGCTTTGGGAATAGAGTGAATAATGGCGAGTCTCTCTCCACTCATAGGATTAAGAGTTGCCAAATATTATTTAATTACAGTTGCCTAAATACAGTGAATTACTTCATGAAATTTACAAGGAAAATCGAACTAAAGTTGATCTTAGTTTTAATTAAAACTAAAGCCAAATATTCACCTTATCTATGTAAAGATGTGTTAGACCTTCCTCCGTTTTCTCGTCAGGATACACATCCCACCACGCAGGAGCAGTCATGTCAATGGAAAGTTCCTAAGTATTTACACACAGTTACAATATAGTTGTCTGCAAGAATTAAACGCAGTAGCAATTCATTTATTAATAATAAGAATTATTAAACAAAACTAAAGTGCAGTCTCTGGGTTAAAAACTGTTTGAATTAGTCATTACCTCTCTCTGGGTTTTCCTGTGCCTTCAACAGGGACAACTATTTTAAAAGATAGAGTGCAACTGCTCTGGGGGATATATAGCCTCTGTGGTAAAGTGGTAGCCCCTTAACCGCGGGGCAACACTTTCGTGACGCTTGGGAGCAAGGGATCATACCGCGGAGCGTCACTTTTGTGATTCTGTGTTATTTTGAATTCACCCAGGCTTTCAAGTGGTGGCTTGTATCATCTATCAGTACTGCCTATGTCCAACACTAGTCAGCACTCCTAATCTCATCTGTACTCCCATCCATTGTTGACAATTTAGCCATTTTTCCCCGTTCTTGACTCCCCTCCCTACCTCCCCTCCATTACCCTATCCTCTCGCCTGCCCGGCCGTGCTATGCTAAGTAAATCTTCCCTGGAATTTTTCACTGATTTCATCCATTGAAATAAGCCCTATGCCCTATTCTTATACCAAATAATATATACAAGAAAGAAATAAGGTAAGTGAGAGTGCTATACACCTAGAATTGGCTAATTATCACCTGACAACACCTCACGTGCACTCGTTCGCTAATTTTCGCTGTTTATTTCCCCTTGAAGTATGCTGTATAATCTATTTTCGTAATACAAATATATATAAGAAAGGAAGACAGAAGCCTAAGTGATATTTACATTCACCTGGAACTACCTAATTATTGCAGGCCACCACACTGTATTCTACACTAAGTAAATCTTCCCTGGAATTTTCCACTGATTTCATCCATTGAAATAAGCCCTATGCCCTATTCTTATACCAAATAATATACAGTATACAGAAAAGAAATAAGGATAGTGATAGTGCCATACACCTGGAATTGGCTCATTATCACCTGACAACACATCACGTGCACTCGTTCGTCAATTTTCGCTGTTTATTTCCCTTTGAAATATGCCGTATAATCTATTTTCGTAATAAATATACATATAAGGAGGGAAGGGAGAAGCCTAAGTGATATTTACATTCACCTGGAACTACCTAATTTACTATGTATTGTTTTGGTTTCCTGCCAATCATTTCATTTCTATATATTAGCAGGTCTCACAAGGCTAAAGTTGGTAGTATTGCACTCACCCAAACCAGGCGGCAGGAGGCCACCACTATCAGTTCACTGTCGTCTTTCAAAGTGGAGGTATGTCTGATTTGCTCCTGCTAACTTCCGCCGTTTTTCACCCCCATGCAAAGGGCCCTGTGACCTTTACCCCCTACTAAACCTCGTGTGGAAAGAGGTAAAGGGGTGACAATTGATAAAAGAGTGACTACGATCTTTCTATTGAGTAAAACAGTGCAAGTGGAATGGTAAATAATGTGTAAACATCAAGTGAGAGCAATGAATGTAAATATACGTGAACAGTGGAAAATAGTTTTATAAGTTACTTCAAGTGACAGAGCATAATACAGTGTAAATAAAACAAAAATGTAAATAACGTAAATAAAATAGAGAACGTAAATAGAAATGTAAATGAGTAGTGTTATAAGAATACGAGTATATATCCTAGGAGTAATGAAAGTGAAAGTTTCACTCTAGCATGTATGAATACTGTGAGTTATGAGAGTGAAGGTGAAAGTGACATTCACTCTCAATGCTAGTATACAGGACGAGAAAGTGAATGCTACGTATTTTACTGAAAGAAATTGAATGCCTACAGTGATAATAAACTACTATTACTGAAGGAAACTTATGGGTAAAGACTGTAGATATATATGTGTTATATAGTAATAGAAATATAAACTGTGAGTGTTTTTAAGAATAATAAATGACAGAATACCAACAGCGAACTAGCGCAAGTGGGAAGGTCAGACACTCCCGTAATTTTCATTGTTTTCACAGTGGGTTTTTTTTGGAGTATGGATCCCAAACTACTTGATAATCATAGAATAGTGTTTCTAGTGATAATATCTGGCTGTGGTAATCATATTACAGGTTGTCGGGAAGTGTAAAGTGGAGACTTCATTACCCAACTTCAGAGGTCTCCACAAGTCCTACGGTAATCGACGAAGGCTCAACAAACATCTCAGGAGAAAGCAGAAGGTATGTGCCACATGCATATATAATTTTAATATTCTAGGACTAATAACTGATTTTTGGCAAATATTTTTTGAGAGTCTGTCGGAGCCCGAATATGCCCGCGGGACACGCAAAACAAGCCCGCGATGTAAGGGTGGTTCGCGCCCCACCAGGGTAATAAACTTTGGGAGTGTTCACTCAGCCATGTACTACTTTGACGGACACCAGGGTTGCTGTGGTTGAATCAGTGTTGCTTACTATGAATTATGCTTGCACCCATTTGGCTTCCGCGGGCCGACTACACTTGGTTCACAGACTACACACACATCCAAAGCCACTACAACACTACAAGTATACTTACAAGCACTTCTCACCCTACATGCAATCCCTACCAGACAGCCTAAGCCACTTGGTAGAGATACATTGGCTGTATCATCCCGACTTCGGTCAGGATAGGCCGGTCCTCCAGTGGACACTCTAATGGCTGATGATGATGATATATATATATATATATATATATATATATATATAAATGCTTGCCCATAAAACGTTTGTGGGGCTAACTAATGGCCTTTCCATAACAAAATGTTCAAATACCTTTATCTTTATTTGCATGTCATTATTGAGCCCACAATGACCAATTCTGACCAGAAAGTCGAAAAAAAATCATTTTCACACGTTTCGTCGTGTCGCGATGTCCAAAAATTTCACACCGGTATGTTGCAAGTGATTCGTCAAAATTTTTGTTTGGTATTTTTCTGACACTCCCTTGACTTTGTTCGATATTCATTACCGTTCTCGTGAAGGAAACGAACAGTTGCACTGAGATACACACACATACACAGCGTAACATATATATATATATATATATATATATATATATATATATATATATATATATATATATATACAGGGTGTAACGCGACGTATGACAAAAACTTACACCAATGATCTACCATGTAAGTTTGAGTATATTTTGTTCTATAAACATATCCTCTCTGCAACCCCAGTTCAGTACCCAGCATTCTGCAGTTTTGTGTAAAAGCTTCGTCTCTTGCATGTGCCATTGGGTGAGAGCTTGGCAGGGCGACGGGAGACGAGTATTATTAGTTTATACTGTACTGTACATGAAAATCCCATATCCTATCAGTACACACGAGTTTTAAGAAGAAACTTTACGTAGTCTATTGATTCTTTAACATCAAGTCATGCATTCATGCAATTCTTTTGCACAAATCGACTGTAATTAAGGATTAAATTCGAATTTTATGGCTTGCAAGGGAGTAGAGAGGGAGGGAGGAGAGGCTGGTGTGTTTTTGCCAGTTATGTAATATTTGGTTTGTAGGATGTTGCTACTTGCATTATCATAACACCCACAGCTCATTCAGTGAAAGAGCATTACTGTACTGAGTGACTAGCCTCACTTTAAATCAGGAGTAATATTATTATTCATTACAATTTTTCTGCTGCACGTAAACGTGGCACCATTTTTTTCATATGATGACGTGAGAACAGTGATACAGGATTGCCAATGTAACGCCTATGCAACTAGACCTATTATTTGCTTCTACTTGCAGCACTAACATCTGGTAACATGATATCTAGCGACATTCTGATATTTTTGCCATTTTTAGGTGATATTCTAAAGATTTTATCATACTTTCTAGCGATGTTTTGCAGTGTTTATTATCTAGCGACATTCTAGCAAGTTTTCAGGACTAAACTAGCGAGATTGATAAGGACTTGGCAACCCTGCGTCGGAGCGTCCACTGTCATTTGAATGGGAACATTTGCAGGGCAGGCACACACTTCAATTACTGTTCTCTGCGTTCTGTTGTTCACCGGGTTCAGCTTCACATGTTCATGAAACAGCATGCTACGTACGTACAGCAATGAAGAATATGCAGATATCGTGTGTTTTTTTTACGGGTTCTGCGATGGTAATGCCAGTGCTGCAGAGAGGAACACAGGTGGCCCCAAGGGCGCCACGTTTACTTGCAGCAGAAAAATGGATAAATAATATTCTTCCTGACTTAAAGTGAGGCTAATCTCCCTTTAGAATAACGTTTTTTCACTGAATGAACTGTGGGTGTTATGATAATGCTGGTAGCAACATCCTACAAACCAAATATTACATAACTGGCAACAACACACCAGCCTGTCCTCCCTCCCTCTCTACTCCCTTGCAAGCCATAAAATTCGAATTTAATCCTTAATTACAGTCGATTTGTGCAAAAGAATTGCATGAATGCATGACGAAGTTAATGAATCAATAGACTACGTAAAGTTTCTTCTTAAAACTCGCGTGTACTGATAGGATATGGGATTTTCATGTATAGTACAGTATAAGCTAATAATACTCGTCTCCCGTCGCCCTGTCAAGCTCTCACCCAATGGTGGGGGGCGCGGTAGCACAGTGGTAGCGCGCTGGACTTGTAATTGGGGGATTGCAAGTTCGAGCCTCGCCCGGGCTGCCGTGCCGGGAAGGGTAGCTCCCTCCTGTAACCCTAGCGGGGCTATATATTCCAATACAGGGCTTAGCTCGGGGGAATTCCATTTCTCCCATTTCTCACCCAATGGCACATGCAAGAGACGAAGGTTTTATACAAAACTGCAGAATGCTGGGTACTGAACTGGGGTCGCAGAGAGGATATGTTTATAGAACAAAATATACTCAAAATTACATGGTAGATCATTGGTGTTACACCCTATATATATATATATATATATATATATATATATATATATATATATGTGTGTGTGTGTGTGTGTGTGTTTCATTGGGTCGGTCAGGATCATGTGTTGGTTGTGATCACCAGCTTTTTATCCTCCCAGAAGAGCTGAGAACTAAAATAGTCCGATCTAAGGGCAAAGCCTTGACCTTCACACACGCCCACACCTATTCCCTTGCTCAAGCGGGACAGTACCCACCCGCTTCGTTAGTGAAACTTTTCGCATCCCTAGCAAGGCGCGAACACCCGTCTTTGTAGATGCTAGGCGAGAGCGTTACCGCTGAGCCAGTGAGCGGTGTGTGTGTGTGTGTGTGTGTGTGTGTGTGTGTGTGTGTGTCTTTTGACCTAATGCATCCTGTGCTAGATATAAAAAGGATGGTGATGATTATGATGATGATGAAAACATTTCTAGGAGTTTAGTGTACATGTGGCAGTTGTGTTATGTATATAAGAAGAGATCCCCGGAATCGGGGAGAAACATCATGAATAGTAAAGGTCGCTCCTAATTTTTTACAATAATTTCAGGGGCACATTAGGAACATGGATCTTGTTCTGTCACTCTGTACTGATGCTGACTGCAGAGTGTAGCGTGAAACAAAGGGTGACCCAACCACATAACCATTGGTGTTGTGTAAAATTCATGCCCGTCCAAAAAAAAAAAAAAAAAAAAAAGCCTTGTCTTCCCCTCCGAGATTTGAGTTGGTAAATTATAGCAGGAAGCGTACAATATTCTGGAGTGGCCTCGTAAGTTCCCTCACACAGTCTTAACAGCAGCCCACAACACCACTGACTCACCACTCACAAATTTATTGCACTGGAAAAATACACACAATATTTTCCCAACGTAAGGAAGTATATTTCCTTTTTTTTTTTTTTTTCTTTTTTTTTATAGCGCAGGATTTAGAATACAGCTTTTAAACCATTGTACTAGTTTCTGAATTGAATTTCCTTGGATTAGATGATTTTTGGAGTACATACTATGTAATGGTGTATACTTTTGTTAGGTCTTGTAAGTTTAACCCTGTCATTGTTAGGGATATTGCTTGGTAGATATAAAGCGGCAGGCATGAAACCATAAAACCGGTTGTAATTCTGAGGAAATTTAAATTTTAAGTAATTGACTACTGTTTAACACAACAATTTTATTGTTAGGGAATATGAGGGAACTTATACATAAACTGCAGTGTCACTGAGTGGTTGCTAATGTCCCCATATTAAAATATCAGCTAAAAAGGGTGGGATAATTTCTTTGTGAACTTTACATACCGGTATTCATAATATTCATAATATCTATGCATTATTTGGTAAGAAGTTTTGGGCTGGTATATCATACTTGTATTTTTTTTTTTTTTTTATCAAATGCGACCTTTAAAAATAATCATCTCATATGCAACCAACTCACAACTGCCTCACTCTAATTTGACATAATATCGTCGAAATGATCTCCTTTTATGAAATATGGATTCTCTTCCTACTTCTGCTAAGTGATACGCTTTAAAAAGTTATAACAAGTGGTGCCTCGCACAAGAAACCTTATCCAACAGCAGTTCTTTTCAGCGTTACTCCCAGTCCTTCATTTATGCAACAGGTCAACTCTGAAACTGTCTCCCTCTGTCTGTGTTTCCTACTTACTATGATCTCCATTCCTTGAAACGCAGTGTGTCCAGGCATCTCGAAATGAACAGATCTTGAATTTGGCTCACTTTTGTATTGTTTTTGTCTTTTTTCTTGGAAGGAACTGTTAATGCGGTCTCAGCCTTTGGTTCCTTCTTCCTTGCATTAAAAAAAAAAAAAAAGCTATAACCCTCTGAAAATCCGTGATCTTTCATTTGACCTTTCATGGTCACTGAAGGTGAAAGGTCATGGTGCCAAATGAAAGCCCATATGAGAGTTCCTTCATTTCGATAATAATAAATATATCTATCTTGAACCAGTTTTGAGTTTTAGCTCCCTGAATATCAGTGACCTTGAGTTCGACCTTTCAAGGTCACTTAAGGTCAAAGGTCATGGTACCCATAATGGAGTTCCTATATGTTGATTATAGTTAACATCAATCTGCAAACAGTTTCAAGTTGTAGCCCTCTGAATATCTGTGACCTTGAGTTTGACCTTTCAGAGTCACTCTAGGTAAAGGTCTTTGAGCCAAAAGAAGGTCCATATTGCAGTTCCTGTATGCTGATAATAGTGGGTATCTGTATCTTCAACCGGTCTCAAGTTATAGCCCTCTGAAAACTGTGACCTTGATTTTGACCTTTCAGGGTCATACGATTACTTCCGAAATTTAATCAACTCCTTTTTTGACCAGTGTTCACATATCCTGAAAGTTACATGTAATCTCCTTCAGCCGTTTCTACACAATGTCGCTAACAAACATAGAAACAAAGAGACAAATAAACAAACTCACTAGACCAAAAAAAATATCATCGACTGATGCCTGTATAGGTGATGGATCTGCCCTTTCGTTTACCATGCATGGCTCTGTTTACATTTCTAAATCGATAAAATCCATGTTTCATCTGACATGTGCTTGAATCTCTAGTGCAAAATCTCACTGAAGTAATAAGTGAATATTATCCCTCATGTCTCGAAAAAGTAAAAAATTGAGTGTTCAACAAATCGTTATGCCAGAACGAGAAAAGGGAGTGCGACAGTCGGACGTCTGGCCATCTACATAGGTATTCTTGTTTTGTTTTGTTTTTTTGCATTCAGCTTCAGTAGTTGCATGCGAAAAGAAAAACCACGTGCTGCTGTCATTTCAACATTAAAGTAGTCCAGTAAAACCCTTAGCAAACACTAGTTTTTTCAGTAACCTGAAATACACGGTGGCTGTGTTATCTTGCATGTATCCTTGTCTTTAAAGTAACCATGTCTTCAGGGTAACTTGAGCGTACTTTTAATTTTTAGAACACTGCTCAAAGATTTTGAGCCTATATTATGTCAGGAGAATTAATTATAGATGATGATGGTGATAACGATTGGCCTCCCTCAGTCACATGGTTCCTTGGTTTCTAGTTTTTTTTTTTTTTTTTTTTTTTTTTTTTTTATGTGACCGACTCTGGGCATAGGCTTCACAGCCTGATTTCAAGGCTCAGTAGTCCTCCTACGTGTCACTGTTACCGTGTGATGTACTTTAAAGTAGTCGTCATCATCATTATCTCTGCATAGGTATGATTAATATTAGGAGATGCAGAAAAGGGCAGAAGCCCAAGAACTAGGTAGAAATATAATGCATGAATATATTTGGGAGGAAGATGATTGCAGGAAAGTCATTAAGACACAATCTGTGTGTACTGAGTCGCTATCTTCCTCTAAAACAGGACACGCAACAGCCGTATTTACACACCTAGTTATGCTGCAGCGTGAACCTTACAAAAAAAATCATCACAGACCTGGAACGAAACAATTGCAAATAATTTTTATGTTTCAGTCTTTGAAATTCATCGAAAATATGAAAGTTGTTTTAGGAAAATGCCTCCTGGTCGTCAAAATTGAAAATTAATAAATGGTGAGCTGATGCAACAGCTGATTGTCAAATCAACTCAAAATTTAAATGAGCAACGTTGTATTTCGTGAGACAGTCGCTAAAATGCCTGCTTACAAAATATATGAAACTGAAAATCGGCCAATAGTCAGCTGATGCATCAACTGACGCAACAGCGGACTTGTCAGATGAACTCAAAATTTCTGGCGGAACAACTTTGTATTTCATAAGAAAATCGCTCAGAGTTCCCCAAGAACAGATATTCGAATCTTCCTTGATGGAGAAAAAGAAATCTCCCAGGTTTACCAATTATGGATCTGTCGACTTAGCTCCAGGTAATAATGTCTGTGAGCCCGATCAACCGAGGAATGGGATTCAGGTTATTCCAAGTTTAGGCAGTGCTAACCATTACACCACGTGCTTGGCGTATGAGGAAGGCTATGATTTTGGGAAGAAAGTTGTTACTCAAAAAGGACAGATATACTTAAAAGCTTTGTTGCCTAAGCCATCCTCAGAGGAATATGTGTTGAGTAAAAAATACTTAAGCAGTTTTTAATAACAAATGATTAGATTACTTTGATTTTAGCTTACTGGAGAAAACATGGTAACATTTAAACAGGTGTTCAATGATCTTTTCACTAGTATGTATAAAATGACAGTGTTTCAGAGCCAGGAATTTCTACTGAAGGTTTAGACATGGAGACATACGTACAGTAGGTATATAAATGTATAAATACACAATGCATTAGACCAGACGATATATATATATATATATATATATATATATATATATATATATATATATATATATATATATATATATATATATCATGTTTCTCGACCTTGCTTATCCTGTGCTAGATATAAAAAAGATTATTACAGTGTTGATAAGAACATTTGTAGGAGTCTAGCGTGCATGTGGCAGTTGTGCTCTGTATATAAGAAAAGGTCCCAGGGACCGGGAAGAAACATCATGAATGATAAAGGTCGCCCCTAATATTTTCCGATAATTACTGGAGCACATGAGGAACACAGATCTTGTTCTACCACTCTGTACTGATGCTGACTGCACTGTGTAACGTGAAACAAAGGGTGACCCAGCCAGATAACCATAGGTGTTATATAAAATTCATGTCTGTAAAAAAATAGAGGTCTTGGCTTCCCCTCCGAGATTTGAGTTGGGAAATTATGGCAGGAAGCGTCCAATTTTCTGGAGTGGCCTCATAAGTTCCCTCACACAGTCTTAACAGCAGCCCACCACACCACTGCCTCACCACTCACAAGTTTATTGCACTGGAAAAATACACACAATCTTTTCCTATCGTAAGTGAGTATATTTCCTCTTTTTCATAGCGCAGGATCTAGAATGCAGTTTTTAAACCATTTAACAAGTTGCTGAATTGAGTTGTTTGGAGAAGGTGAATTTTGGAGTACATGCAATGATATGGTGTATATTTGTGGTAGAACGTCTAAGTTTAACCCTGTCACTGTTGGGGAACTTGTTTGACAGATAAAGTGACAGGCAGGAAACCATAAAACCGGTTGTAATTCAGAAGAAATTAAATTAAGTTGTGAATATTGCTTAAGATCGCATTTTTATTGTTAGAGAGTAAGAGAGAACTCATACATAGACTGCAATGTCACTCAGTGGTTGCTAATGTCATCAAATTACACTATTAGCCAAAAAGGCTGGGATAATTCCATGAGAACTTTTCATGGAAGTGAAAAAGTTACTACATGACAGTATTGTGATACCAACTCTAACGTACGGAAGTGAAGCTTGGACATTGTTGGAAGGACACAAGTCAAGAGTGAGAGCAGTGGAAATGAGTTATTTAAGAGGAGCCTGTGGAGTCACGTGGAGAGACAGTGCTGACGAATGAGGATATAAAGGAGCGTTGTGGTGTGGATGTGGATGTGATAGGAAGCGTTATGAGGAACACACTGAGGTGGTTTGGCCATGTGGAGAGGATGGAGGGTGAAAGACTGACGAAGAGAGTGTATGTGAGTGAGGTGGAGGGGGGAAAAGGGAGGGGGAGGCCGAGGATGAGATGGAGGGATGGGGTGGAGAGGTATATGAGAGAGGGGGGTGTGAGTTGGGAGCATGGCATTGAAATGACGGGGGACAGGGCGACTTGGAGGCGATTTGTTTGTGGCCGCCCCAAACGGGATTGAGGCGTCTGGCAATAGATAGATAGATAGAACTTTTCATGTTCATAATATCCAAGAATTATTTGGTAAGAAATTTTGGGCTGATATATCACACTTTTATTTTTTTTAACAAATGTGATCTTTGAAAATAATCACATGCAGATATGTAAATTTCATAAATGAAAACATGAATATAATTTTTAAAATATCTTTTATGGAAATAAATAATGAGGACAGGCAGTACAACGGAGTTTTGTTAAATCGCCAACAGCTGATGAAAAATCTCGCTTTACACAGTTTGTTAACAATCTTCCTATGCTGGGTGTGGGAGTTGCGAGTAGTCTTTTATTATGAACAGAACATAACGGAAATACGTTGAAATACAAGACCAGGCTTACCTTTTATGACAGAGCTTCTGATGTTAAGCTTTAAATGCTTCAGTTAGTGTTAATTTTACCTCGAGAACCTGATTCTTCACTGGATACAAGTATGATTGGAAAAAATATTACGACCAAGGTTACAAATCAGACTAATGCTCATAATAATTTACCTAAGTGTTTTGACAAGAAAGATGTCTACCACTGAACGACTGACTTCGGTGGTACTTCTATGTGTGCCAAAATCTAAGAGTCAAAGCATCTAAAGCACATATGGCAGCTTTTCACGTACTCATGAGGACGGTATATTATTTCATGCTGACTATGAATTAGTACAGCGCAATCTGTGACTGATAATGTTATGAGAATATACAATATTTCTTTCCTAAATTATCATCAGAAGAAGCAACAATTCCACTACCATCCTGAACGATGAGATGAAAGACAAAGCTTCAAGTGATATTCCATTTACTGCAAATGCTCCCAGATGCCAGATAATGTGGCAAGTTGTTGTCCCCTCCCACTGATTATGTTAGCAAGACAGAAAATTCAGTCTGCATAATTAAACAGTATTCTGATCATTTTGATCAGCCGTGACACACATACGATTTCCAAATTTCACTGGGAAATAATGTCAAGATGCCATGTGCCCAAAGTCATAAAATACGAACAAATACAAAACCAGTGTATCCACCTCTCATAAACATGATATTAATTTGGTCATGACATTTAGTAACTGACTTTGTCTAAGCACATCTCACAAATATATCTGGCCAACATTGCACAGAGAAAAGCTTATCAAAGCATAACGTTACTTATGGGGGACGTCTTACTGGTTGCAATGCTTTGATCGAGGAATATTTATATATTAATGGAAAAGTGAGTTTTAACAGCATTATTATTTTATTTCAACTCATCCTCAGTAGTAGCTGATGTTACTCTCTGTCTGGTCAGTTTAGAATTTTATGTCTTGAAAAATATTGCATGATGCTTCAGCATTGATTAGAGTCTTAGTGAAAGCTTCGCCATTAAACTGCTTATATTACGAGAGGAATAATCTTAATGTTAAATATTCTTCAAGTTACAATCGATTAAATGCCTTGGTGGCGGCAAGTTTTAACTGTGCGTCAGAATTATAGATTTAAAATGTATTTCTGCTTGTTTGCTGGTACAAAGAGATTCCTTGCTCAGGAAAATGTGAAGATTGTCATAATCACCAAGCCTTTAAGCCAGGTGCAGAATGAGATATTAAGAATACTCATTTTTTACAGTGACAGCTTTTAAGTAATTTATTCGCAAAATATTCTTCCGATTGAAATGACACTTTTCTCTTTTTACGCAGAATATTGTTTCACCTCTGTGTGCCTCTGAGCAGGTGAAAGAGAAACATGGTGAGTTTATGAGAATATTTCAAATGGATCATGGATAAATTGATTTATTTTGGCGAAAGGATCAGAGAATGATCAGAAGACAAATATGCAATGGAAATACTAATCTTTCTACCCAGGACTAAGTCTCTAGTACGGTACTCCCCATGTGTGCATTAAACAGAACATTTACTTAGCAAAATTATTACAATTTCCAGTCTAAAATTTAATTATACAGGTTTACAACGGCAATGTAATGCAAACTGTCAAGGATGAGGCGACGAGTAAGGAAGACTGACAGATTGTGCAGCAGTTTTGGCTCTCAAAATACACAATAGTAATTTAAAACAAACGACACATATGATTAATAAATTTCCAGCCAACTCAAAGATCAGAAACATTGATGTGTTTCACTGTTAAAAATCATGACAATGAGCCACTTTGATACATCAAGCAACGAGACTGCATGGGACAATGAGTCTCTCTCCAGCACTTTGACACAGCCAACTCAACCAGTCTTCCCGCAATTTTCAGACGTCAATGTATTGAAAATATAAATCACCCTGTAGTCATTCAAACAGTCCCGAGAATAGTTAGCCGGTGTGACGTCACGTTATTATGACAGCCTCCATGCGGTTTCTAAACCATAGGTATATATACCTAGATGCCACATGACCTACTTTCAATGTGTCAGCCCGGCCGCCACCTTAGAGCGGTCAAGGGGGACGATTTTGTGTTCCTGATATTGGGCAAAGTTGACTACTATCTACTGTCAATTGTTGTCATGGCAACTGTTCCATGATTTTATTTTTTATGCAAGAAAGAAGGAACCGAAGGCCAGGAGCCCACAAACCGTTCCTTCCAAGAAAAAAAAAATACAAAAGAGAGCCAAATTCGAGATCCGTTCATTTCGAGATACCTGGACACACTGCACATGAAAGACTGGAGATCATAGGAAGTAGGAAATACAGGCAGAGGGAGACAGTTCCAGGGCTGACCTGTTGCATAAATGAAGGACTAGGAGTAACGGCTGACTCTTGCATTAGAGAGTTGGACAGAAAAGGGATGAGAGTTTGTTGCTAGACAGGTGCTACGCACCAGTCGTCGAAGTGGAGGGATGCAAGCAGACAGTTCAAAGGAGCAGTGACCATTGAAGCAGCGATAGAAAAGAGATAAAGATGCAACAGTGCGGTGAAGAGACAGAGGGTGAAGGGAACCAGTAAGAGGAGGAGAGTTAATGAGACGAAAAGCCTTTGACTCCACCCTATTGAGAAGAGCTGTATGTGGGGAGCCTCCCCACACATTAGAGTTGTACTCTACACAGCCGAAGTCATCCATCCCCACACTAATCATCACATCGACACCATTTGTAGCCTGTCAGTTGCCGTCGTGGCAACTGTTCCATGATTCAGCCCAAGCCATGCATCCTCACAGAGTAACAAATGAATCGTCGCATAGTAAGATAACAAAACACGTATTTTTATGGGAGAAAAAGGATATACGTGGTAACAATAGGTATAGACATATATTAACTAATATGGAAAAAGAGAGGAATCATATTATCTATTTAACTCTGTAGATCCTTATGCTACACAATACCTAACAAGAAGCGGTGGCTAGACACAGCAAATCCCACTCCGGCAGTCATTTTAGTGCTGAAGTATTAATAACAACAGGATATTTAGTCAAATACGTCAGATTTGGAGTAAATCGAATGAAAATTGACGATTTTAGTCCCATTTGAAATTTTAGGCCTTACCCACCTGAAATTGACCCCCATACAGCTAACTGGGGAGTGACCCCTCTGATGTCATGAGGCATGTTAGGATGTGGATTTGAAAGATGCACCTTTAGTTTTGGTTTCATGTCGATATGACGAATATGAAAGGCGTCATGTCGAAAAAACGATTTTTATGTCCCCGTTTTTTTACATTTTGGGGGCCTACAACCGGGGCCTTGGCTTAATTTTGCCCAAAATTTAATCAGGTAATCAGAACGTCGTAGCCAAACATCCCTGCAAGTTTAGTCAGAATCGCACCAGTAGTTTTCGCTTATAGTTGTTAAAAGATTGACAGACACACACACAAACAAACAAGAAGCGGTGCCAAGGCACAGCAAACCCGTCCTCGGCAGTCATTTTAGTGCTGATGTATAAACACAATAGGATATCTAGTCAAAGGTGTCACATATCAAATTTGGAGTAAATTGGATGAAATTGACGATTTTATGTACATTTGAAATTTTAGGCATGACCAACCTTAGATTGGCCCCCCTACCACTAACTTGGGGGTGACCCCCCTGATGTAATGAGACATGTTATAGGATGCAGATTTGAGAGATGGGCCTTTAGGTTTTGGTAATATGTCGATATGACGAATTTTAATTGAGTTATAGCAAGAAAACTTTTTTTTTTTTTTTTTTTTTTTACATATTTGGGACTACAGCCTGGGCCTTGGCCAAATCTGGCCCAAAGCTTAATCAAGTGATTAGAAGGTCATATCCCATCATTCCTTAATTTTAGTCGAAATCGCACCAGTAGTTTTCGCATAAAGTTAACAGACAGACTGACATACAGACAAACAGAATGAAAACAATACCCGTCCCCGAGTCCATTCTGGACAAGGACGGGTAACAAACAGACAAACCGAGTGAAAACAATACTCGTCCCCGAGGGACGGGTAACAATTCAACATGTTGAGAGCTGGAAGCAAAATAACTGAAGTGCCTAAATGAAAAATAAATTGTTAGATATAAAACTGAATTTCGTACCGATCCATATGTAAATAAAATACTAGACAGAAAGCAAAGATGCCTCTTAGCAAAATTCAGATGTGGGATACTTCCACTCAGTATCAAAATTGGGAGATATTAGATTTACATTACAGATTATGTAACTTCTGTGAAAAGGAACACATTGGAAATGAAGAACATTTCCTATTTTTCTGTACAAAATATAATGAACCATGAATAATTTCATTAGGTAAAGCAGGTTAAATATTTGTTAACTTTGAAAATTTAGCTATTCATGAAAAGTTTGTAGATTTAATAAATGAAATGTTAAGTACGGATACCTAAGATAATGGGCTGTTTAGAAACTAAACAATAACCTTGGTATTACGCATTTCCTAATCATTTGAAATTATATGTGTATTTTTTCTCTTTGCCTTACGCATTGTATTTTCTATCCATGTGTAATCATATGTGTAATTTTTTTACATTGTGTATTATGACAATGTAGAAAATTAAAATGAACATATATATATATTTTTTTATATAACCTGTGACTTAAAAGCCCATTGGAGGGTTGCTGTACTGTATTTCTGGTCCCCTACCATTGTAACCAGAGGGGACTATAGGTTTGCATGCCAGATCAAGCTGTCCAGCGAGAAACTATTGGAAAATATAAGTTCAAACATTATTAAGGGGCTCGAGTCATTCATGTGCAATCGGAAATAATGTTTTATAAGTAACAGAACTACCTGTGGGATTTAAAATAAGTGATATAAGGTAAGCTGCAAAGAGTGTGTGAGAGTTTAATTTTTAGCAGATGCCAGCTTGGTCCTAATAGTTTTAAGCTTTAAAGCTCCTCAGAATATACACATGGTCAGGCGGAGAAAATAATTCTTCAATTCATTTTTTTATGACAGGCATTATAGCCCTACATAGGCTTATATCTCTTGATAGTCTAAACATTAACTATACGGCTGTATATCCTTTATTATAATAATCTGATTATGTACTATCATTATTCAATTTCCTCTTTTTACCCTCCGCCTGACAATGTCAGAGGAGGGTATTGTTATCACTTGTGTCCTTCCGTAGAGGTGGGCGGCAAGGCTGCTGGCTGGGCAGCTGGCCGGGCGTAAAGATTTCGTTTCCGGAGTAATTCTCAGAAAGTATTAACTATAGAGTCATGAAATTTCACATTAAGAAAAGTTTTCAACCAAACCTAGCCCATTCCTGACACCTAGTTTTGTAAACTTTCTTTGAGGCTAGGCTTAAATTTACCTAGGCTTAAATTCACATAGATTAACAAAAGGTTGATATATGATATATAATATTGTGGTGTTCGCACCTTCATATTAATATTCTTTCTACCAGAAGAGAGAAAGAAGAACCGATATTGTAAAAGCTGCATTGTTGGATGTGTCTTTAGAACCAGCAGATCGTTTTCATGGTAATGTGACATCAATTCTTCCGCTCTCTTCTCCTAGAATGAGCTGTAAAGTACATTTTATATGCGTCACCCTTGACGTAGTAGTAAACCATCACTGGATGTGCATTCGTAGAGTACAGTTATGAACGTAACCTTGCCGTAGGTTGACACAAATCAAACGTTGTTATAGAACCATAAGATCAAATACGTTTAATTCAAGGTGACACCGTCTTAGTGTCCATGATGGAGATGGCACAAGTACAATGCCTTATCCATACCTATACATATAATTATTCTCATACTGTTTAAGAGTACATAGGAAGAAACATAGCAAAATAGCGGGACGAATGAACACTTTCAAAATAAATGGAAAATAAAGACTGATGTCGTGGAAAAAAATAAAAAATACTTGGAGGCTGACCAGAGGGTCCAATCTGACTTTTCAGACTGCCGTACTTGGGAGATAAAGTCGGTGGACAATCAAATGAAAGGATAAATGTAGTAAAGTATTTGAGGCATAGTGGAGCGTTGGCAGAATAAAATGTTGCGGGAAAAAAAAAATGGAAGACCTAGGCTGACACAAATCAGCAGCGTCAGGCTATCTATCTATCCATCTGTGTATCTATCTATCTGTCGACCTATCTATCATTTAATTAATCAACATCTATATAGATAGGTATGTAGATATACGAACATATACTGTATCGACATAATTACTACGCCAGTTATAAAATTTTTTCTGTTATTGCTGTTCTTTCTCTTATTCGCGATATTCTCTCTCCTCCATCCCGAATTCTACCACTCTCTTAATTTTATCATCACCGTTGTCATTATTTTCATTCTTAAATACTATATCCCATTTCCAAATGGATTGGGCTGGATCCAGAGAGAAAAAGCATATGTAAACGTACACCGATCGTAAGACGTTCAGTGGACTGAGCCACACAGCTACTCACCATTCAAGTTGCCGAAATTCTTCACTGGACAGGACTTTTCTTACCACGCCTCCTAAATGCACATGATGCTACCTCGATCTGTAGCAAGGGAAAATTGAATTCAGTTTTATTTTACACTTGGCATGCATCTTGCTGGTGAAACAGGAGGTTTGTAGTTCATGCATTACCTACTTTATGAAGTACGTATGCCCCTTACGAGGAGTAAGGGAACGGACTGACTAGGCTGTGCCTTGAGTCGGATACTGACTCAGAGGGAATAGTATTTCAACGCATCTATCTTCCCCTTGTTTTTCTATATTATGATTTCTAGATGCATGTATTCTGTCTGTTCAGTCACAGCACTTCTAGTAACCTCTCACCCATCCCTTCCTTATTCATATTATCCTTATATTCTTTCCTCCACACTTATCCTCTTATTTCTTTTCCCGTCTTCTCTACGCTCTCTCTCTCTCTCTCTCTCTCTCTCTCTCTCTCTCTCTCTCTCTCTCTCCAGTTTTAATTTTTCTCAATTTCCACACCACACGACTCAGGTAAAATAAGGGACATCGTGACCTCTGCATAATTTAGTGCGCAGGTGTGCCTTCCTGGCGCTGTGTGTGTGTGTGTGTGTGTGTGTGTGTGTGTGTGTGTGTGTGTGTGTGTGTGTGTGTGTGTGTGTGTGTGTGTGTGTGTGCTTACCTAGGATTTACCTGCCTATATTATTTAGAATCTGAGCTCTGCTTGTTTTGTTCTGTTTCCATAGCTATCTTAATCCAGTCTGGTGTGCCTCCACCCCCCACACAATGCTTAAGTATAGTGGCGTTTGTATACCAGGGCTTGTGCGTCCTTATATTAGTCACAGTTTTAACGGAATGAGTAATACTGAGTGGAAGTGTGACACATTCAACTTGTGCACTGCCATCGACATAATTGAAGTCACAAACCTCTCAAAAAATCCCGCCGGCGACCTGGATGCTACCAGGTTCGTTACCGGATATGGTAGGCAAATGGAAAACTGTAATATAACAATATGATAATGACTAAATAGAAGCAAACTTCCGGAGAAACTTGAAAAAAGATAAGGTTCTGAAACAGAAGAAGGTGCAATGTTGCGTCTTGAGGGCAGATATCGCAGCTAACAAGCACGTTCGGGAAAGTTGACCGCCCTTTAGGGATTAAAACATTTTTTAAAATGTTTGAAGATGTAGGGATGGCACTGTACTCAAAACAATTGGAACAATATCGTGGTAGAAAAACGACATGTAATCCCATCCCTACATTTGTTTTTCTCCTGTAACTGCCATTACGGTACTCCATTAGTGCACTCGAAAGTTGTCATGATAATGGTATAATTTTTAGCTGCCCATGCTGTACACAGAAGTATGCTGTAAAAATTGTAGGCATGAGATTACGTCTCATATTACTGCCTCGTCCTTGTTCCAGTAGTTTTGCGTACAATGCCATCCCAAACTCTTCATACACTTTAACACTTTCGTGGTCCGGCCCCTCTGCAGTCAACAGAACCCTCCCACTTTCCCCCCCTCCCGGTCTCCCTCCCTCCTTCCCTGCCACGACTCGTTTTTTTTTTTCTCTTCTGATAATTTTTTAACCCCATATATTTGAATCAGTGGATTTGTTTTTATACCAATAGAAAGCTGAGACTTTGCAGAGTAAGATGAAAGAAAAAAGAAAGTGATATTGCATAAAGTAAAATAGTTATGAAGAATGTAAGTTGAAAGATCGCATAAGAATGTCTATACCAAATCCATGTGCTCGAGTTTTTTCTCTTCTGATCATTTTTTCACCCCAAAATATTTGGATTAGCAGAACTGTTTCTGTACCATTAGAAAGGGGAGACATTGTAGAATAAGACGAAAAAAAAAATGAAAGTGATATTACATAAAGTATGATGAGTGTAAGTTGAAAGAGTGGATAAGAATGTTTATACCACTTTATTTTCTGAGCGTTTTTTAGTCATGTTTACAAATTTTCCCCTGAATAAAAACAGCATCACCGAACTGGAAATTCAGTCAGGCTAATATCAAACCAAATTTCAGGAAGCTTGACACAATCCTTGGTTTAAGGTGAATATTTCTTTGTTTGCCCATGGATCCACGTCCAAAGACTGGGCTGGACACTTTCAGGTTGGACGTGGATCCGTGTCCAAAGACTGCTATAGTTTTATATGTTTTTTAGTCATGTTTAAAACATTTTTCCTGAAAAAAAACAGTATCACCGAACTGGAAATTCAGTCAGGCTATCAAACCAAATTTCAGGATGCTAGGCACAATCACTGATTTAAGTTGAATATTTCTTTGTTTGGACGTGGATCCGTGTCCAAAGACTGGGTTGGACACTTTCAGGTTGGACACGGATCCGCGTCCAAAGACCGTCATAGTTTTAAATGTTATTGTACTTGTTATAAGAGGAGTCTGTGTACCAATAAACATTGGATAATGCCTGCTTTTTCCTGAGTTTCCCCTACCACTCAATTAAGCATTTCAGCAGCCATTGCCATGAGTGTATGTACAGCCCAGACGACGAGGGACAAATAGAATAAATGAATAAAAATCTGGCTTTTTAAGCCATGACCAGTACTCTTACCAGTTATACTCTGAGCCACGACACCCTGAGGTTTGGTGAGAGTCCTTGTTGACCATTCCACTAGTGCTTTCAAATTTTCCATTCACCCCCATAGCACAAAGATACCTTAGTTCTTCATATTCAACCCCTCATTTGATGCATATAATTGTATACAGACTCTGCTACATGGCAGTATAAAGGGCTGAGGCCGCATAATTCTGAATAAGGCCAAGCTGACATTTTGCTTTCAAGTAAGCTGCTGTCCATACAGGATATTAAAGGCAATGATCCACTGAGAAATATCTAGTTTTTAACCTGATAACAGTAGGCTAGTCATACGATAATCTTGAGGAATCCTATGTAATTTTCATCATCATCAGTCCAGCTCATTCCACTTCAGGACGAACACCTTTTCCAGCTATCTCATTGCTTCTTCTTCATCTCTGTAACATTAAAGGCCTTTCCTCTAACTTTCACAATGTTAAACACCACCTTCCCTTCTCAAAACCTCATCTTTTCTTCACTGAAATTCAGCTGTCTGAAGTGACTGATAGCAAACTCTTCTCTGTATCCTCCCGCTGTCCTTATACTCACTGTGATGACTGTTGTGTATATGTATGGGATAACATATCTTGCTCTCGGTTACCAGAAGCTGAATCTTTTGAATTCTCTACTTTCTGGCTTCAGCTATCCTGCCATTCTCTGACAAGATATGTATCTGTGCTGTTTACTTATCCCCTGATTCTACTAACTATAAAAAATTCTTCGACTACCTTATTTCTAAGATGTAAGACATCCTGTTAATTTCTCCTTTCTCTGAAATCTCGATTCTAGGCGATTTCAATGTTCACCACCACCTTTGGCACTTCTCTCCTTTCACTGATCCATCTGGTGAACAAGCCTACATTTTTTCTATCCTTAATGACCAAGAGCAGCGTGTAAAACATCCTACTTGTATCCCTGTCTGCTTTGGAGATAGTGCCAGCATACTAGACCTCTTCCATACAGCTAATACTACTGCTTACAATATTAACAGTTTCTCTCCATGGGGCTCTTCCAGTCACAACATTATCACCTTATCCTGTTCGATCACTCCAGTAAGCCTGAGGACCTTCCTAAGAAGCAATGGCTGTGGCACTTTCGAGCTGCTGATTGGGAGGCCCTCAGGTTGTATTTCTTTGATTTTCCTTGGAATGTTTATTGCCTCCATGGCAGAGAGCCATCTGAGTGTACCTTGCGCATTACGGAGTTTATTCTCTCGGGTATGGAAGCACATATTCCTTTCTCATATCCTGTGACTAATGCAAAAAAAAAAAAAAAAAGTTGGTTTAATGACGCTTCTTCTAATGCTGTCCACAACAAGGAGAAGGCCTACAAAAGGTCATAGAGTCAACCCACCCCTGAATCTCATCCCTTTTATGTTTCTGCCCGGAATCATGCTAAGCTGTTCTTCGCTCTGAGAAAAAAATTTTCATTCATACTAAATGCCCTGAACTCTCAAACTCGAATTCTTCCTGCTCCTTCTGGCCACTTGCCAAAAACCTTTCAGACAACTTTACCTCATCATTTTCCCTCCTTTCTTCCACTCTGATGACTCTGTAGCTATTTCTTCCACTGATAAAGCTTAGATTTTCTCATCCACTTCCACTTCTGATTAGACTTTCTCCATCACTTCCCCCCTCTGACTTTCTCACTGTTGACATTAAAATTTCATTAAATGATGTATTTTCTGCCATAACTGTCATCAGTACTAACAAGGCATATGGGTCTGATGGGATCCCTCTTGTTGTCCTGAAGAATAGTGCTTCTGTGCTTATACCTTGTGTAAGTATGTAAGTAAACTCTTTCACCTTTGTCTGTTTGCCTTCATTCTGCCTATCCCAAAGAAGGGTGACAATTCACAGCCATCTAGTTATTGCCCAATTGTTTTAACATCCTTCATTTCAAAAGTTTTTGAGTGCATTTATAACAATAAATTTTTAAAGCACCTTTCCTATCATGGCATTTTTTTCCGACCATCAGTATCCTGTATGTTCTGCCAGGGACGCTCCACTGGAGTTTTTCTCACCTATCTTTCCTTGTCATCTACCTTTCGGGACTTTGACGATAGCTTTGCCGTCGCATTTGAATTCTCAAAGGCTTTTGATGGAGTCTGGGATAAATCTTTAATATCCAAACTGCCTACTTACAATTTCTATCCTTCTATCTGTGCCTTCATCTCTAGCTTCCTTGCTGGCCGTTCTATAGCTGCTGTTGTAGACGGCCACCGTTTTTTTCAGAGCTACCAATAATGGGGTTCATCAGGGCCCTGTCCTATCACCAACTTTCTTCCTTCTGTTCATCAATGACTTTCTTAGCTGTACATCAAACCCTATCATATCAAGCTGCTGAATCCACCCTTCACCTTTCCATTTGCTTCCTGCAGAGTCCATCTCAGCAGTTGCTTCAACAAACAAGGGATTAGGCTATGGCACACATTGTCTGACTGGGTTCATATTTCTTATTGAAGTAAAAGTATTCTTGTTGTTTTAATGCACCAAAAACGCCGTTCCCATATTTTTCAACCTGGGAAACTCTTCAGCTGGAATATTGTCTAATTTTTAATAATATCCAGTTCAATCTTGCATCATCATTAAACCTACTTGGGCTTTCATTTCCTCGGGATTTATCTTGGAAAGATCATATTACCTCCTCTGTAAAATCTGCTTCCAAGAGATTAGGTGTGCTAAGCCGACCCCATGCCTTCAATATCCCTGCACAGTTAGTGACTGTATACACGGGTTTTGTTCGCCCCTTGGGTAGAGTACAACTTTCATCTGTGGGGAGGCTCCCCATATACAGCTCTTCTCAGCAAGTCTTTTAATCTCATTAGCCCGCCTCCTCTTACTGGCTTCCTTCAACCTCTGTCTCTTTGCCGTACTTTTGCATCTTTATCACTTTTCTGTCACTACTTCAGTGGTCACTGCTTCTCTGAACTGTCTGCTTGCATCCCTTCACCACTACGGTGGGTGCATAGCACCCGTCTATTAACAATTTTTCATCCCTTTTCTTTCCATCTCTCTAAAGCAAGAGTTAACCGTTACTCCCAGCCCTTCATGTATGCAACAGGTCGACTCTGGAACTGTCTCTTTCTGGTTTTATTTCCTACTGTCTATGATCTCCAGTCTTTCATGTGCAGTGTGTCCAGGTATCTTGAACAGATTGTAAATTTGGCTCTTTGTTATCATAATTTTAGCTTTTTTTTTTTCTTCTTGCAGGGAACACTCTTGAAAGCTCCTGGACTTTGCTTCCTTCGTTCTTTGCATAAAAAACTGCATTGATCTGCTAAACCTTACTCTGTTACACCCAGTCCCAGCAAATCTCCTAACCTCATCTCAACATACCGGTCTCTCTCTCTCTCTCTCTCTCTCTCTCTCTCTAAATGTCCAGGAATGGCTCTCGTCACTGCCGCTGTTTCTGCAAAGACGAATGTTTTCCCATAATATACTTGATGGCATGAGCAAAAATTTTGTACATTCCAAATTCTTTTTTCAGCTGCTTGAATAATAACTCGGAATTGGTTTATCATCGAGAGTGGTCACTACAAAACCCGGCTTTTTCTGTTGGTAAGTTTGCACGATGTTCCGGTAATTCATTTTTTTTTACAGGTGTACTGACAAATTTACGCAGAGCAGGAAGAAGGCTCACTATATTCAGTGCATTGTATTTCAGTATTTGGAAACATCTTTGAGTGATGAACATTTCGAAAATAGTTTCGCTAGTTATTTAATACAAGTAAATAAAACAATGGAGTAAAAAGGAAAGCAAACGGCTACAGACATTGTCCTTCAGAGGAAATCTTCCCCTTTCTGATACCTCTCCAGAACTTTACATTTTATACCGTAATCCTAAAGTCACTGCGTTCACCATTTCTCCATCCTGCAGTTCTGAACTGACCTTGAACATAATGCTGCAACTACAAACATTTACGGTACATAAAAAAAAAGACAATTTCATTCTATTATTTCTTACTTTGAAATTATTGTCTCTTTGAGGAATATTTCCTTTCTTTCTATAACAGTGCTTTGCATGATTACCTTCAGGCTTTCTCCACTCCATAGGATTCTTCGTTTTAATCCACTTCTGCATACCTTCTTTTCCGTTTTGTTTATGATTTTTAAAAACTAGCTGATTCAGCAATATCTATCATTGTCCTGAAGATTATATTTCGTCATTTCTTTAGAATTTCTTTTGTAGTCTTCAGTAGTTTGCTGTCTTTGAGGGTGGGGTGTTTCCAACCTACCGCATCTTGCGGTTTCAATTATTTGCTCCGCGTTGATAACTACGTCACCAGTCAAATCACAGCATTTACTCGTATGTAAGAACTACCTTCAGCTACAATCTCTCTCTCTCTCTCTCTCTCTCTCTCTCTCTCTCTGTTACAAGGTTTGGTTACTTCCTTCTGATATGTCTCCCCTCTCTCATCTGAAATCTAGTATTAGTCAACTTTTCATAATTATATGGATGCATACTATGTTTAGTGTTACTCTATTAAGTACAGTTCAGTTCTTAATTGAACCTGCGTCTTATGTGCCGATTCGGATGAAATATATTTTGTTTTTATTTCACAGTTTAGTTTCTTCCATTTTCCTTGTCTACTTTGTATCATGAAAATGAAGGCTTGAACAGTTTATTTCGGTAAATCACATTGCATTTCACCTCTCGCGTTTGGAATACCCATTCCAGACTGTCAAACTGCAGTATCACCTAATTTTTTCTTGCCATCTTTTAAGTAATGTCTCCCAGCACAAATTTATACCGGGTTTTATGTTCTATCATAGCATCCTGTACATCCCCAGAAATTTTTTCAATCTTCATCATTAGTGTAAGCTGATGCTGGAGAACTGACATTAACTTCATCTTTCGTCTCTTGTTCAGTTTCAGTATTCAGAGTACTAATTTTCTATTTGTACTATCAAACTGTGCGGTATGGTCGCATAGATATCCATCCCTGAATCATATCTTTTTTACGTGTCTGCCCGGAATCGTGCTAAGTCTGCTCTTCGCTCTGCTAAAAATAATTTCATCCGTACTAAATGCTCTCAACTCTCCAACTCGAATTCTTCCCGCTCCTTCTGGCACCTTGCCAAAAACCTTCTAACAACTTTACTTCATCCTTCCCTCCTCTTTTCTTCTCTGATGGTTTTGTAGCTATTTCTTCTACTGATAAAGCAGGTCTCTTCGCTCAGACTTTCTCCTCCAATCGTACCTTAACCGATTCCGGTGCTGTTCCTCCATCACTTCCCCCCTCTAACTTCCTCATGGCTGACATTAAAATTTCTTCAACTTATGTATTTTCTACCATCACCGGCCTCAATACTAACAAGGCATATGGGCCTGATGGAGTCCCTCCTGTTGTCCTCAAGAACTGTGTTTCTGTGCTTACACCCTGCCTAGGCAAACTCTTTCACCTTTGTCTATCAACTTATACCTTTCCTTCTTGCTGGAAGTTTGCTCTCATTCAGCCAGTCCCAAAGAAGGGTGACCATTCCCAACCCTCTAACTATCGTCCAATTGCTTTAACATCCTGTATCTCAAAAGTTTTCGAGTCAATTATTAACAGAAAAATTTTAAAGCATCTTTCCTATCACAACCTTCTTTCTGATCTTCAGTATGGGTTCCGTCAGGGACGCTCCACTGGTGATCTTCTCACCTACCCTTCAGACTCCCGGTGTAGCGATATAATCTGTCCCCCTACTGTCCGCCTCCTACGACACATGAGCGGGGGGTTGCCAGAGGCCACCTCAAAGCTAAGGCAATCCTCACTCCCAAGAGATTAGATAATTCATCCCCAGATGAATAATTATAAGTATGTTTACCCAACCTAACTCATTTATACCTTAGAAATTCGAATTTTTACTGCTTCCCGCCTAACCTAATTTAATTTAAGGGCGGAAACTACCAGAGAAATCTTTGAAACGAATGATACGAGAAGCCGGAATGACCATTTGCTGCCTGTATACAAAGGACTAGAGGCTCCGATCATGTTTCCCCTACAGAGAGCCAAGAACAAATGGCATATTTGTGGCGGCATCTGGCAACCCCCCGCGCATGCACCGCAGGGGGCGGACAGCTTGGGACAGGGAGACAGATTATAATGCTACACCGGTCATCTTCCTTTCGGGACTTTGGCAAAAGCTTTGCCATTGCACTTGACATCTCAAAGGCTTTCGATCGAATCTGACATAAATCTTTAATTTCCAAACTGCCCTCTTGCGGTTTCTATCCTTCTATCTGTGCTTTCATCTATAGCTTCCTTTCTGGTCGTTCTATAGCTGCTGTTGTAGACGGCCATCGTTCTTCTCCTAGATGTATCAACAGTGGTGTTCCTCAGGGCTCTGTCGTATCACCAACTCTCTCCATTTATTCATCAATGATCTTCTAAGCTGTACATCTAACCCTATCCACTTGTACGCTGATGACTCCACCCTTTACCTTTCCATTTGGTTCCCGCGACGTCCATCTCAGCAGTTACTTCAACAAAAAAAGGATGAGGCTATGGCACACCTAATGTGTGACTTGGCTCGTATCTCTGACTGGGGTAAAAATGATCTTGCTGTATTTAATGCATCAAAGACTCAGTTCTTACACATATCAACCCAACAAAATCTTCCACAGGTATACCCACTATTGTTTAATAATATTCAGCTTAGTTCTGCATCATCCTTGAACACACTTGGGGTTTCATTCACTCGGGACCTGTCTTGGAAAGATCATATTACATCTCTTGTAAAATCTGCTTCTAAGAGTTTGAGTGTGCTAAGCCGACTCCGTTCCTTCTTTATCCCTGCACAATTGTTGATTCTATACACGGGTTTTATCCGCCCGTGTGGGGAGTACAACTCTCATGTGTGGGGAGGCTCCCCACATACAGCTCTTCTCAATAGGATGGAGTCAAAGGTTTTTCATCTCATTAACTCTCCTTCCCTTACTGGCTCCCTTCAACCTCTGTCTCTTTGCCGCACTGTTGCATCCTTATCTCTTTTCTATCGCTACTTCAATGGTCACTGCTCCTCTGAACTGTCTGCTTGGATTCCTCCACTTCTACGATAGGCGCTTTGCACCTGTCTAGCAGCAAACTCTCATCCCTTTTCTGTCCAACTCTCAAATGCAAGAGTTAACCGTTACTCCCAGTCCTTCATTTATGCAACAAGTCAGCTCTGGAACTGTCTCCCTCTGTCTATATTTCCTACTAGCAATGATCTCCAGTCTTTCAAACGCAGTGTGTCCAGGCATCTCGAAATGATCGGATCTTGAATTTGGCCTTCTCTTGTATTTTGTTTTTCTCTTGAGAAGGAACAGTTAATGGAGGCTCGTGACCTTTGGTTCCTACTTCCAAGCATTAAAAAAAAAAAATCAAAAGTCCTTCATCATGTCCTATCTTTTCATGTTTGGCTGCGAAGCACATTATGTGACCATCAGAGAGTTTTTATAACTTCCTCACCTGTTCTCACGTTACTATTTTTTTGTCTTCTTCTTTAGTCTACAGCATTTTTCAACTGTTGAGAGATGACTGCTATAATGAGCCCTGTCCATAGCTGTCCATCCATAACATCGCTTTTCACGCGCCCAGGGTCTATCAAGTCTCTCTGAATAACATCTCTCCACCTATTTTATTGCTTCCTTCTCGGTCCACCGCAGCCTTTCTATTCCGATCTTTTCACTGGTACAAACCACTTCTGCTCTCCTTATGGAACTGAAAAGTGTGCATCCTGTGTCTATGCTGGGGTGCACTGCCATGGCTCCTTTGGTCCTGCCGTTGCCCACTGGTGAAAATTACCCTCCTCTCACTCTCCGTCAGTGCCAAGCACCTCATCTCACGGCTAAGCATATAGTCACACCAACAACCCTGCCCGAGTGTGTGACCAACCACAGCGTTCCACATCACGCTTTTTCGTTATTAGGCTTCCCCAGTCATGTCAGCCGCTCTGCCTCGTGAAGGATGCAACACCGCTCACATACGTCCACGGAAGCTTAGGTCATCCCGCTCTCTCCAGCCAACACATTCGCCCTACTCAACACCACGTGCCTCACTCGTAGTGTGTACGTTTGTAATTATTATTTTCCTGTTGTCTTGCCACCTCTTCACTTTGTCTAGCAGTTATCTGTCATTTTCTCTCAATATTGTGATTAATATTAATATTTATTCCTGATTTCATTCAGTGTTTTAGATTTTACATTTTTCTTGTTAACCCTTTTTTCTCATGTCTCTGTTCATTTTTTATGAAATCACTATTTTTCTATCATATAGTGCTCATTTTGCATAATTCACTTTCATTCATTCTCTGTTCATTTATTCATTCATTCATTCTTTATTCATTCTTCATAAAATTGCCAGCTTTCTTTCACATCGTGTGCAGTGTTATTTATTTCATTTTCCTAAGTGTGGCTATATACTGCTCTGCTCAGACTTAACCTTTCCTATTATATGAGCCTTATTTCCAAACAGTTAAACTCTCCCCAACTCGCCAGCCGTCTAGAAATGATGATGATAGTAACAGTGATAGTAACATAACCTTGTTCCGTAGTGGTTATTTTCTTATGCAAAAACCAGATTCAGACATTCTTTTTGCTACTACTGCTCCTATTACTAACATTACTCCAACTTCTAGTACTATTTATACACCTAATCATAGTCAAAGTGCTGTCTTCGATCTATTAGATAATTCCAAAACAGATGCCCCTACTCCTTCCCAAAGTGTCCCTTTTACACATTCACTCCTTCTCACTACTTCTACCATATTTTCCTCTTCTCATTTTCCATCGTGTGTTTTTATAATGTCTCCTTCAACATTCTCGCAATCTTAGCCATGTACAGTATGTGAACACTGAAGTCTAGTGCGGCTCTGCATTCCTCTACTCTTTCATGCTCATGCATCAATGGTGTTTCTGCTGCAGGTTGTTTACACCTGTTTTGAGTCGTCACCTGTCCGGTGAGCGTGGCCGTTCGACAACACGTCGGGGCGAGAAATCCTTTACTGCTTGCTGGCATTGTCCTGTCTCTGAAAATCGTAGGTTACGTTGTTATCGCAGGCAAAAGACAATTCCGTGAGAACAGACAGTCGTGGTCTGGTCATGGATATTCGAGGCACTATGACCAGCATCGTTATTCACCTTGGCGGTCTGGTCATGAACCATGTAAATACTACAAACAATTCACAAGCCATACTACTAATGAGTGTTGTTTGTTATTTGGGACGACAGCATTCAGGGGGAGAGCAACACGACACTTGGAAACCTCCAACACAGCAGTTACCGAACACCATGAACTGCCTTTGTATATTGTTTGTGCGCTAGGTTCCTTATGGGTAGTTGTGCGTGGAAATTGCGGTCAAGTGAATGTCTCTCTCTATGAATTCAGTTTCTACCGTCAACTTGGTAACTGGACAGGCGTTAGCAAGAAGTAAATGTAACAGGCCAAAACATGTCAGCTTCCTAAAGCCCACCGATTGCCGTCGTGGTGTACAGATGTATCAGATTTAAATGTCAAATGCAAATTTCAGCTTCAAATTTCTCTACATGATGCGGCAGATTCATTCATTGCTGATTTTTATGTCACTCCTTGGATCAGCAGTCCTGCTGATGTTTTACTGGGTGTTAAAACTATGGCCGAGAAAAGATGCTGATGTGTTACCGGCACGTGGAGGTATTACTACTCAGGACTGGTTTCTGCCAAGTATTTCAAATCCGATACGCTTCCAGTCACAAGTTGATGCAGTTGTTGTCCCTTCTATCGATTCACCATCCTCTGTCATGCCCGATTCCGTTACTGACCTACCTAATTCTAATACTGATTCACCGAACTCTTCAGATTCTCTCCCTGATTATGAACTTGATCATCAGCGAGACATCCTATGACAATGAAGCGTCATCGGACTTGTCATCACCTACCTCATTGCCGTTAGTAGACTTAATGCAGTCCTCAACATCCAATCAAATGGCGGTAAAACAATGCACTGCTTTGTCCCCTAATGTATATAATAAGGTTGCTCTGTGGATTGTTCAATGGCCTAACCATGTCACTAATTTCTCAGCCTGAGACCTGTCATGTTAAGGGCATGAGTTACGAGTCTGTTATGTGCTCGGTGTTACACGACGGTTTATGTTATTTGGACTTACCCAACACTACCAATGCGCCACTTAAGCTGTGTGCTGGAACACAGATTGGTGATATTTTGGTACACCCTGTGACTGTACGTGTATGCCAAGATTTCCCATTCTCTCTCTCTCAGACGTGTGGTCAGTTGTTTATTCTACTCACAATACTACCCAACTAATATTGAATACCATGTGAAACGGGGCGATTATCCAGAGCACAGAAGTCAGTTGCTTAATCTTTTGCAAGGCTACCATGAAGTTGTAGATCTGCCCAGTGAGAACATGGGCAAAACTAGTCCAGTTAAATATGCAACTACATTACAGCCTCACGCTTAACCCGCGTATGCCCGTGCCTATCGCTTACATCGTAGTCAGTGTCAACAGGCTGATCATATTATACAGGAAGTGTTGGAATCCGGCGTTATCGAACATTCTGACAGTCCGTGGAACAGTCCATTATTCCTCGTTCCAAGCAAGAGTGGTGAACTGCACCCTGTCACTGACTACCGCCACGTCAATGCCTTGACTGTTCCTGACATTCCCAATTCCTGTGCTCATTGATTTGTGGAATCACTGGGAGAAAATAACTGTCTAGTGGCTATTGGCAAGTTGAAATGGAGGAATCATCTCGCCGAATCAGTGCCTTTAGGACCCCATCTGGTTATTACCAGTTCAGCAGACTTCCGTTTCGTATGAGGAATGCCCTATCTGTGTTCATGCGGTTATTTCACGCAGTTATTGCTGGCATGACAGACCACTCAGTCTTATCTTGATGATGTCATTATTGCTATTCACTATGTCTTGGAACACTTAGAGAAATTAGCACAGGTAATCACTAGGCTCCAACAACCTGGATTTTTAAGTCCAGCTTGTTGAACTGTCAAAGTGACATTTCCTATGTAAGAAGCTGACGTTCCTAGGACATGTCATGGACGCTCGCTGCATACATTCATCGGATGACAAGGTAAATGCAGTGATAACTATCCTACCGCTACCGACACAAGTGCAGTTTGTACGTAGTTTCCTCGGTCCTAGTGGCTATTATCATCGTTTCGTCAAGGGGTAAGCTCAAATTGCCAAGCCATTGACTAGACTGTTGAAGAAGGATGAGCCTTTTGTGTGGTCAGATGAACAAGCTACTGTGGTTACCACCTGCAAGCTGCTCTTGCACAAGCTTCGGTGTTGGCGTGCCCTGAATATTCCAAACCTTTCTTACCATGAGCAGGTGCTTCCACAGTGGGCCTCAGTGCGGGTTCTCATGCAAGATGACCCCCAAAGGCAGGAAACGTGTCGTTACCTATGCCAGCCGAGTATTAAACTCCGCGGAGAAGAATTACAGCGTAACTTATTGTGATGTGCTCCTCGTGATCTGGTCCCTAAACATTTCTGCGACATCATCTATGGTTATCCTGTTCATATCCAGACAAACCACCTTCCACTCTGCGACCTGTTTCGCGGACGTAACATAAGTGGTCGCTTTGTGCGCTGGCCAGTTATTATCAATGACTATAATCCAGCATTTGAATACATTCCTGGGAAGTCATACTGTATGTTGCAGCAGATGCTCTCTCTCATTATGTTGCCACAGTCACGACTGGTTGTGATGTTAATTTGGCGTTCAATTATGATACACTCTGTGCATTCCAGCGTGTTGACAGTCTATGGCCTCAGCTCATACATTTTCATGAGTCTTTTGATGACTCTTCCTTACCAAAGTTGCCAGTCCCTGTGTCTGATTTCTTCCTCTTAAATGATTTGCTCTACATAAGGATGGTACTCACAGTAAGTGATGTGTCTCATCACGAAGTAAGACAACTAGGCATTCCAATGGACTTAATTCCCGCTGCCCTTCATTTAATCCGCGACATCTCTCAAGCGTCACACCCGGGTAAGGACAGGCACGTCTTTTGTATTATTGGCCCACTATGTGAAAGGATGTAGAAGCTCACTGTGATGCATGCCCATCCTGTGCTAACAATATGGGATCTACTGGTCGACCAGCATCTATATTGCGATACCCTGTACCACTGAGGCTTTGGCAAACTGTCTCCCTTGATCTTCTGATATTACCACGTACGGAATCTGGTTTCGTTTATCTATTACCGGTAGTTGATCATTTCTCCCGATTCGTGGTATTGGCTCCACAGCATGACAGATCTGCTAGTACTGTTGCCCGTTCTTTCGTTAATTCAGTCATTTGTCCTTTCACAACTCCAGAAGTCATTCTAACAGATAATGGGACAGAGTTCAACAATTCAGTACTGGAAAAAAATTGTCGTCACTATAGAATTAACAAATGTAATGTTGTTTGTTGCCTGTCATCCAGCTTCTAATGGCCTCGTGGAGTGACGGAATCGAAATATCCTAGAAGGTCTATGCCACATGGTGGGAGATCAGAGACCTGGGATGAATGGATTCTGCAGATAGCTGCATTGATTAATGGGTCACTGAATAAGTCAATTGGTGAAAACCGATTCTTTGTCAAATATGGCTTTGTCAAGAGGTTACCCTATTATTTAGTACAATCTAAGTCTGATCTGGTCTACAATCATGATTATTTTGTCACAGCTCACCTCTCAGGTTTTCAGAAAACTCCTAAGTACATTCAAGATAATTTGGCCCTCTCAAATACTGAAATGGTACATTAGCAACACGCAACTGCCTCAGATGTTACCATCCAAGTAGGTGACTTAGTTTTTGTCCTGGACCACGTGCGTGTATCAAAACTTGACAATAAATTATTGGGTTCTTCCCGTGTCATCTCTCATAGGGTTAACAAAGTTGAAATAATGGATCAATCTATCACAGATACGAAATGGGTGCGTGCAGATGTTCTGAAGCATTCCCCAAGGGCCATATTGTTGAAGGGGTCACTCGGAAATGCTCCATCTTCTTAACCCGGAAATGCTCCATCTTCTTGACCCGGAAATACTTCATCTTCTCCCATTCCTTCTTCTGACACTCCTTCAGATTCTCCTTCTCATTCTGAGGCACTGCAACCTTCCTCTCCTGTTAATGACTATCATTCAGAGTTACGTCTGCGCACAAATCTCCAATTTCTTGTATATCACCCCAGCAACATATTTAGTGGCATATGTTCAAAAGCATGTCTATATTCGTGTGTAATAATATGATTTGTGTATAACATGATACGAAATCAGACGCACTGCTGACGGTAAGGTTGCCACAGTACATTAATGACAACCTTAGAGTCATGCCCCGCGACTATAGATGGTATTGCCACATATATGAATGAAACAGACATGCAACTGTACAAGTTTTGACAATCTTAATGAACTGATAAACTTAATGTTATCAATGATTGTATTCACATTCCAACAACACGTATTGTAAGTAGAAACATTCTCAATTGTCATGTTACCACAGGGCTTATCCCAATGTCAAACTTACTTTATTTTTTTACAGTGGGTTCACTCTACCTTTAATCGTAATTCTATTTAATTTTCTGTTAAGGTTGTATTATCCTATGCAAGAAGCTCTTTTTTTTTTCTTTTTTTTTCCTCCACGACTGTTATATTCCAGTTCGTGCTGGTCATCTTTGATCTCTTACAACTGATTCGCTTCCCTCTACTTTAAAATGATACTCTTCATATCTCATTCTTGTACTCTAAATCTCATTTCTAGTTTCACGACCATATGTTTCGTTCGATCTCTTACTTTCATGTTGGTCTGTAGATCTAAACCTTCGCCCGACTCTTTTTTCTTGTCCTGTGTTTTTAATATTTCCCCATCACTACTGTAACTTGTAAATATACTATAGTCCAGATACCTCATTTCTTTTGTCGCTTTTTCTGAGCCCTCATGTTACATGCACTTCCTCTTATTGCATGCACTCTGCCAGGAAATTTATTCATATTTTTTTCTCTTTCTCTCGATTATTTGTAAGTTACCTGAACATATTATTATCCCATGAATTTTAGTTACAACATAAGACAACGAAACAGTGAAAAGTACTTAGATGTAACTTTCTTCAGTAACATGCCAGGTGATATTAAGGCTCATGCAGAATAAATCAGTAAGGAAATGGTGTTAAGAAATATTCAGAATTCCTCAAAGTGCCTGCCAATATGACCCTGAGATGTGTAGAATAAGTCACTGCAGAAGAGTTGTGACGATTAAAAATCTTTTTCTTCTTTTTCTTCAGTGTGGAAATGAGTGAAACTTGTAACCGATATTAGAGAAGTAATTTTAGTGAGATTATTGTGACAGAAACAAACCATCTCACTCTCCATTCTTACTGTATAGTGTTGATTTATGTGAAGACGAGTGGACACCCAACTAATTATGTGAACATAATTCGGTTGTTCTAAGCTAATACTCTCTCACGATATTGCTGTAATTCTTGTATAACCTGCTGTTATGTAATTTTATTGTTCGTCAATGTAGAGTGACCACAAACAATTCGCCTCCATGTCGCCTCATCATCCAACCTCACTGTCTATTTAATTCATGCTAGTGTTTGGCATTCTGTTATTAAGTCTGTCCCTGCCGTGTCCCACCCTATTATCGTCATTATCCTGTTTACACTCACACGTAATTATGAAATCCTTTAATCTTTTAATATGATTGTTTCTTTGTTCGTGTTTCTTATTACTGTCTGTGTACTTTCCTTGATGTGTTAGACAAATGCAGATAAGACTACATGAAGTCAGGGTTGCTACGAGATCAGTACAAACACTAGAGGACGGTGAAACTGGTCATACCTAGTGGCACTTCATGTGAGTATTTGAAGTGAAAAGAACTTGTAACGTAATACTGAACAGGAGAAATTTGTGTCTGGTAAAAAAAAAAGAAAAAAAGTTATTTGATATAATGATAATTGAAATAATGATTAACCCGAGGTGTCCCGTCGATGTATGGGTACATTGCAACATTTTGCATTTGCCAGTCCCGTCGATGTACTGGTACATCGCGCAATTGTAAGGTTCATGATTTGCACAATTTTAAATTTTCGCCCGTGATTTTTCGTACGTATACACGGGACACCTTCCTCTATTCCTCTACAAGATGCCAAGCAGGGACAATGCCTTACACCGCATAACCTCCCCTCCCCCGCACGCCATTGTCTCGGCAATTCACCTGTTACCAGTGACCTGGCCAGTAAAGTCATTCAGGGCCAGAGTGATTCCCCAATCAATGACAATGTGGAGGACAAAGTTTACATAGCATTAAAGGAAAAAACAGTCAGAAATGATGTTCAGGGAATGTAGCAAAAGGTCAGGTATGGTGATGAGTTAGTGAGTGAAACAATGCTTATAATGCCTATATTATTGTTTGAAAACCAATATACTCTCATACTACATATAAATTCTTACCAAGTAAATAAATAAATACCGTTTATGAGAGGTGTGAAATAGTTACGCTCCCATAGAACTCGTTTTCTTTGGTGCCAGCCTGTTAGAAAATCCAGTCAGGTAAGGAGGTACTGCTACCTGGATCGAGTATTTAAAACCTCAGGTGAGCGATTTCTCTATGAAATTTCGATGTTTCTCACCAAAAGCGGAGGTTTTAGCCAAAAAAAATTTTTTCAAAAATACCTCGGGATTGGGGGGTGTCGGAGGGGCGAAATAGTTCTGGACGTGACGGGTTAAACAGAAAGAATACATATCAGGAAACAACTACAACTCTTTTCACCCATATTACACGGTTCTAAATTGTGTGATAACATGGAAACACCTAACTCACAGTGTGATCGTTCTTTAGTGATTATGAGACAATACTATAGCAGCTCCTGTAAGTCCCTATGTAACCAATTGTGCGTAATTTTCTTGTGCATCACTGTCACATGTATCAGTATGAACTTCCTGTAGGATGAATTTAGCTTATGAAGTGATGATGTACATTTAAGGATACTGAACATACTAAAATATTCCATTACTATCAGTACTCTCAATCCATTTTCATAGAATGAATTACTATAGTTGCTATGTGCATATCAAACCTACATTCTTGTAACCTTACGATTACCATTGTCATTTCCTCTTTTATTTAATTATAGTCTTGATTCCCCTGTGTTTTCTGCACAATAGTTATTATTAATATTTTATACTTTTTTCATACCAACATTTGACCCTTATTTTTTTTATACCATTGCCAAGTATCTGTATTGTAAATATTACTGTCCTTTATCTTATTTAAATCAACTATTTATATTGCATTATTATGCCCTTTTTAATCTGTAATATCCATTGTTGTATTTGTCAAAGATTAGTAGCCTGGCTACATCGTTTACCTTTCATTTTCTTATTTCTTTACTCAGTTATTTTTCCATCCTTGATGTAACTAGACTCTTTATCTATGTATTGCCCCATTGTGTCAAGAGACACAACTCTTCTTTAGCCAGGGATAACTGGTACATTGATTTAATAAATTCTTGAAAACTAGACATATCAATATGTGTGTCAATGTATATCTACCAGTATATATGTGTAAAGCTCGGCCTACGTACTGGCTGGCGCCGAGCTTCTATATTACTGACATAATGTCGACGGAGGGAGGGGAGCCAGTTGCGCATTTAGTTCAGAGGCATGGCAAGAATGGAGCACATCTGTGAGCATCTAGTCAAAAATAAAGTAGAAAGTTCCAATGGTTTGAGCTTTCCCTTTGCTCTAGATACATGGTTCAAAAGCATGTGCTATTTTTGGCCATGCCGTAGTCCAACCGGTCCTCCATTTATACCTGCTCATTTATCGAACATCGTGTCATTTCAATGCCACATAACAGTGCTTGACAAACATAGTTGTAAATATTACCCACCAGTTCAATTATTACACGTCCCATTATGCAAATGTGCATATTATATCTATCTATCCTATATATATATATATATATATATATATATATATATATATATATATATATATATATATATAAATATATATGTGTGTGTGTGTGTGTGTGTGTGTGTATGTATATATATAGGCTATATCATCATCATCATGAGTCATTGAGAGTTTGCCGCAGGACAGGCCTATCCCGACCGAAGTGGGGACAATACAGCCTATGTATCTCTACCAAGTGGCTTAGGCTGTCTGGTAGAGACTGTCTTTAGGGTGAGAAGTTCTAGTCTGTGAACAAAGTGTAATCAGGCAGCACAAGCAGACTAGGCCCAAGCATACTTTTTACAGTAAGAGAAATTGGTTCAACCACACCACCCCTTACGTCCGCCAAAGCAGTACGTGCCCGGGAGAACACTTCCAAAGTTTATTACCCGGGTAGGGAGCCAATCAGCGTTCTCCCATGCACAAAAATGCACACTCTTCCACTGTACCACAGAGGCTCAATACATATATATATATATATATATATATATATATATATATATATATATATATATCATCATCAGCCGTTTGAGTATCCACTGCAGGACCGGCCTATCCCGACCGAAGTCGGGACGATACAGCCAATGTATCTCTATCAAGTGGCTTAGGCTGTCTAGTAGAGATTGTATGAAGGGTAACAAGTGCTTATAAGTGTAATTGTAGTGTTGGAGTGGCTTTGGATGTGTGTGTAGCCTGTGAACCAAGTGCAATCGTCACGCAAAAGCCTACTGGGTGCAAGCATATTTTACAGTATGCGACACTGGTTCCACCACAGCACCCCTGGTGTTCGCCAATGCAGTACATGGCAGGGTGAAAACTCCTAAAGTTTATTACCCTGGCGGGGCATGAACCCTGGCTCAACCGTAGCACGAAAACGCACAATTTACCACTGTACCACGGAGGCTCCATATATATATATATATATATATATATATATATATATATATATATATATTTATCCTTCCATCCAAACGCACAATTTACCACTGTACCACGGAGGCTCCATATATCTATATCTATATATATATATATATATATATATATATATATATATATATATATATATATCCTTCCATCCATTATCCAATCCTACAATGCCCCATGAGGAACGTAGGAGCCCGGGGCTAGGCAGTTGGTCCCGACATTTAAGATGAGTGACCAACCTCACTCATCCCTGAGTGGCATTACATGAGCAATCAACCCCAATTACCCCTTGGATATAAACCTTCACTGGCTCAATCCGATTGGAGCGCAAGAATTACCCACTAAACCACCAGGCGCCACAGTTTGGTTATATGGTTACCACCCAGCATACTAAATTGTTTCCCGGTGCACGGGAAACCATTTAGTTTGTCACTCAGTGTAGAGTCACCCACAGGCTGAAGGAAGTGGAAAGAATGAAGGAAAGAAAGAAGAGGGGGTGTAAAGTCACCCGTAGGCAGAAGGACAAGGAAAGAATGAAGGAAAGTGTCACGAATCAGTTCGCGACATTTCCCTTTTGTGAGAAGCCATGAACTATTAGTGGAAAACTCACTGTGTATCGCTCAGCTAACCGTTTCTCCCTCCATTTCGGAGTATACTTTTCAAAACATTCGTCACCGTTTTCAAAAGTGACCGATTTAATGCACGTCACTAAGTGCTGTACTGAGCGATACTATTGTTTTTTATTGTTCGCCCCTGCTCATTCGACCGTTAAAAAAATGCGGCCGAGTGCTCCGCTTTTGTTCCCACGACTTACTCAGTCCAGTTGTTGCTGCGACGGAGAGAGGTCCTGTGTTAGCAGTGTGAGGTCAGCTAGTACCCAAACTCCACAGTTCTTCAGTACTTCCATCCTAGTTCAGCTTGGGTGATACGCAGCATTCATCGACTATAGTATTTCCTTTGTGTATTTCCTAGTTATAAGAGTTTAATTAAGGTGTTTTTTTTTAGACGTAAGTATTTAGCTATTGTGAGAGTGAGTGAGTGCGTCTCATTTAATTTGATTTGATTTGTAACGTTAAATTTATTTGTTGTAATTAATAAATTTAACAGTTCCTTTCTCGAGCTTAATGTAAAGTAAAATCTTGTTTCATTTCTCCATAATTAAGCTTATTTTCCATATAGCTCCTAGCTTGCATAAACGTTTGCTTTCATAACTGGTACTTAGACCAGTCTTGTTGTATTAACTTAAAATCCGTTGTGCCAGGAGTTAATGCATCAGCAAGAACCTGATGTTATTATTATTAGTATTAGTTATTTATTGTCAGGGGTGATGTAACTTTCTCCAGAGGCTAACAGTACAGTAATTCAGCAATTGTGAGTAATTAGTCTCTGCTGTGTACTGTTGAGAAAGTTTATAAATTCTCGTTCTTAGAGAATCTTAGCAAGTCAGCGTAAAGTAATCGTTGCTTGATGTAGCAAGACAATCATTGTCTCTGCTCTTCAATATTGTTGAATATTGTTATCAATTTAAATAATATTGAACCATTTATTTCAAAATTACCGTGATATTATAAAAACCCCGTGACAATTGGCGACCTCATTCCAGGATATTAACTCCTAGCTCTAAAGCTATTCACGAGATAGTGCTCACTCATTCATATTTAGGTATTTACCATTAAAGTTTATAGGCACAAGCTTACTGGTATTTACCCTTAATTTAGCAAGTGAATTTTGCTTTATTAATCAATAGAGTACTTAACTCGTTTATTCTTGGTAACGCCAGACGATTTTATTCGCTCCTGGGAAGTCGCCGTACTCATTGTGTTTATTATTTGACAATAGTCTTCCCAGTCATTTACATTTTTGATTTATTCTTTGCCAGTTAACTGGATAAGACTGGTCACCACTAACTTGTGTCTGTACTCTTTACTTGTGTTTATTAGCATTTGTTCGCTAAGCAGTCAGTACTCAGTTTCGGTTACTTAGTAAATTGAGCTAGCATCATGGCTACAGCTGTATTTTTACAGGAAGCCAAAGATATGGGTCTTACGGACCCAACTGAAATCAAAGAATACATACTCTCACGGTTCAATTACGAGCAAGAACGTGAGAAAGATGCTCGTGAAGAGCGTAGAATTCAGCGCGAATACGAGCGAGAACAGCGTGAACACGAACAAAAACAGCGCGAACTCGACTTGGAACACGAGCGAGAACAGCGTGAACACGAGCAAAAACAGCGCGAACTCGACTTAGAACACGTGCGGGAACAACGTGAATATGAACGTGCCGAACGTGAAGCACGCGAGAAACATGAACTTGAAGTGCTGAAGCTCAAGCGAGATTCCTTGGCTTCAGACACATCTGGTGCAGTTGGTTCAAGCTCCACGAGCGCTCTCCCGGCACATGTTATGGCGACCCCACACATCAAGCTTCCCCCATACAAAGATGGCGAGCGAATCGAGCCATACATAGCTCGATTTGAAGACATGGCTCAGCTTTACCAGCTCGATGATGCAGCTAAGCGGCTTCAGTTTCTTAGCCTGTTTGAGGGCCCTGCCCTCGATATTCTCCACAGAATTCGTGGAGACAATCTCACGTATGAAGTGATGAAAGCTGCACTCATTAAGGCGTATGGTCTCACAGTAGACGACGCCAAAGCTCAGTTCATGCGAGCTCGTCTCCAAGACAAGGAGACAGCTGTTCAGTTCCTCGACCGTCTTACTGCTTACCTAGGTGAGTGGATGGAGAAAGATGAAACTCCTTCCACGCGTGAGGGGATAATTGACCTTATGCTGCGTACACAGCTAGAGAGGTCGTGGCCTGCTGAGCTCATAGCACAGCTTAAGATCTGCCAGGTGAAAGATGCCAGCCAAGTGGTAGAGAAGGCTGACGCATTCTTTACTGCATACGGGTATCAAACTCGCAAGCAGCAAAACACCTGGAACAGAAAACCTGACAAGTCTGGGAAGCCGTCTCAGACTGAACCCCAGCAACAAGGCCATTCTCAGAATAATGGCCAAGGTCCAAAACCGCAGTGGAAGGACCAGGGGCAAAACACTCAGAAACCTGAGTGGAAGAGGTACAACAAGTACCCTAACCAGCAGCAGTATCAGCCATGCAACCGACCGTCGGGACAAACTTTTCCACCACCAGCTCAAAAGAGGCAGGAAGCGAATGCAGCCTTCATTCCTCAGCAGCAGCCTGGTGGTCACGTCCCTACCAGTGTGGGTACTTCCCCACAGTTCACTAGTCCCACAGTGACAGTGAACCCCCCTCCACAGATGGCCAATGTTCCATCTTATAACTCACAAGGCACAATGTTTGCCACATTAATTCAGCAGCCTTATGAGTGGCTAGCTGCTTCCTCCACAGGCCCTCCCACAGGTGACAGTACCTTCCTTGTACAGCCAGGGTTTGTGGGAGGCATTCCTGTGAAGGTCCTGAGAGACAATGGTTCCTCAGGTTGCTCTGTTAAACAGAGTTTAGTTCGGCCTGAGCAGTATACAGGTCGACAGATCCATGCAAAGCTTATTGATGGATCAGTGAGATTGTTCCCTGAGGCATGTATCCAGGTGGCATCTCCATTTTATACTGGTATGACACTTGCAGTTGTCATGCCAGAACCTCTATTTGACCTCATCATTGGAAATATTAATGGAGTCAAGGATAGTTGCTCAGATGACGCTACTCAGACTTCGGCTGCTGCGGTAACACGAGCCATGACTGAGGCTCCAGACTGTGTCACCCCAGTGATCATTGAATCGCCGCAAGATCTGATGTGTAGTCAACCTGTTGTGCAAGAACAACATTCTGACCCGACACTTGCTACCGTGCGGAACAAACAAAAGGGTCGAGTGATAAAGTATTCACGGGGAGGTCGAGCCAAGTTCCTTCATAAACAAGGACGGCTCTACCGTGAGTCACGAACACCCGAGGGTGAGGTTCGACTGCAGTTTGTCGTTCCCGCCAAGTACCGCCTAGCAGTGTTACAATGGGGTCATTGTTCAGCCTCAGGAGGTCACATGGGCAAAAGGAAGACCCAGGGCCGTATCCGAGCTGACTTTTTCTGGCCAGGGATGGGACAAGACATAGATAGTTTTGTCCGTTCCTGCAGTGTGTGTCAAAGTAACACCACTAATCAGGGACATGCCCTTCCTGTGCCGTTTCTAACCACACCTGTAATCTCCGAGTCAGTTGAGAGACAGGATAGTGGTAATGTGGGTGTAGACCTGATGTCTCACCTACTAGCTGCTTACTAACTAGCAACTGTTGTATGCTGGGTTCCGTAAGATAG